>NC_069131.1:59090424-59398424 GCF_026914265.1 Mya arenaria
CAACGTGAACTGGGTTCGCTGACAGTGTCTTTTAGTCTACAAGAAACAATTGCATCAAATCAGGAATACGGCTCCCCGTCCCATGTGGCCATGCTTGACACTTCCGGTGCCTTCGACAACGTCCTTCACTCCGCACTATTTGTTAAGTTACACGAGTACGGAATACGCGGGCAGACACTACGCACGCTCATTAACTGCTACACTACTATTGAAAGCGTTGTTATTGCAAATGGCGTCCAGTCATCACCATTTCCGGTACTCCAAGGTGTCCGCCAGGGTGGCGTACTGTCAACCTGGCTCTACCTCCTGTTTATCAACAAACTATTATGTGATCTGGAAGAATCTCCATATGGATCCTTTATTGGTGACATGAAAACGGGAAATCCAACCCTAGCTGGCGACTTAACTCTAGTTTCTACAAATAAATCGTGTCTGCAATCCCAAATAAACATCGTTACATCGTATGCCAATGAATGGGGATACAAACTTAACGAATCAAAATGTGCATATATTATCTTTGGCGGACGCAGGAATTACATCGATTCTGTACTAATTAATGAAACTATTCTCAATTCGTCTGATAGCGCCACCCACGTCGGAATAGTTCTACATAAGTCAAACAAATGCAGTAATGCTGTTGACGCAAGAGTGCGAAAAGGGCGTGCATCCATATTTTCCCTGATGACCATCCGTGACGCAAATTATGATGTCAACCCACTTATCATGTCGGATTTGGTCCAGAAGATTACAGTCCCATCTCTGCTATACGGGTCCGAGCTATGGTCGACTCTTACTGTAATTGACATTCTAAATCTGGAACGTGTATTAAGACTGGCTGCAAAGATGTGCCAAAACGTTTTATCACGAACACGCACGGACATGGCTTTGGGACTTCTCGGGTGGTACCCAGTGATTGCAAATGTCGACAAACGAAAGCTGATGTTCTTTCACAAGCTTTGCTGCATGAACGCTAACTACACAGCTAAGAAAATCTTCGACTACAGATGGAGTTTATTCATGTTACGTAACACCACTGGTCAACGTGGTGTTATACCGGATTTATACAATGTGCTGAGGAAGTATGATATGCTGAACTACCTGACCTCTTACAAAGAAACATTCTCGATGCCGAGCAAAACATCATGGAAACGCATTGTCAGCGCACGTGTTAGTGACTATCACAAGCAACAGTGGCTTATTCGTACCAGCGGAGACCCTGACTTTACTCGGTTTACAACGGTCCATCCACTTCCTAGAAGGGCGTCTATATGGGCCGCCGCCGACTCCCCGACTAAAGTACGCAACGCCACGGTCGTGATTCGTTTACTGACGGACACGCGGACAAACGCTCGATCGTTGTGCAGAAGATGCAATGTTGTTACAGACAATGTTTGTGATCACAGGATCAATTCGTGCAACTATTTCAACCAATCAAGGAACATCCCATAGTGTGCGCCGGGTCAGACGTTGATATTATATCACATATGTTTAGTGAACGAACGCTACATACACTTGACCACCATATGGAACAGACATATATAAATGATGTGTGCAAATACGTATCATCAGTAATCCGTGGAGAAATAGACTAAGATGTTACAATGTTACTATTGCAAACTGTATATTGACAAGATCACAGTCTAAAACTCTGAAAGACGTATCACCTTATAAATGCTTGTTTTTGCATTATGTTGATATGAAATATTCTTCACATTAAATACATGTTACATGTTTTACATGTTTGTTCGTAAATTGAATAAGCTTAACAATTTAACATATTTAGCTGATCTCATTAGCAACTTAATATTGTGCTCTGTTTTTTGTTTGCTCTATAATAATGTAAAGCAATTTGTTTGTCAGGAACATATTTCCACTTTTATTATTTCTATTTTTAATTTGGTAATTACAAATATTTTAATATTACTAATTAAATCATTATGGGAACTTAAACCATTCTTCCATATCAACATCAAACCACTTTGATTAAAGTGAGACGTATCACAAATACTATTTTCTTTTTACATTGTTTTCAACGTAGATGTTCAACACCGCACAACCTTCACTTGTATTTTGTTTCGACAAGTGCGGGTATTAGTGCCTAACTCATCTAATATTATTCCTACAGTTATCATCCCTTACCAAATCATCACCAATTTAAGTTATTCGGCAAATCTACCTTATCAACAACACTATTATTAACCTAAACTTCTCTACTCCAGCCATTGCCTTTTTACGATAAACGAGTACTCTTTTTCCTATATTTCCTTTGCATAAAGTTTAATATTATATAAAATTTAATGTTCTTACTTTTTTCACCAAATACAAGTATGATTGTGTTTGAGAGTGTGTAATTATGTTATAATTTGTTCACGGCATGTATGTGATATTGCATATAATTTATGATATTTCTATGACTGTTTATTATGTGTAACACTTGTACTATTTATACAATTTGAATTATTTATAAAATTAATCACTGTAATGGTGGAAATAAAGAGTATATAAGACAATATATGCCAGAACTCGCTCAATATCGACCAAACTAGGACAATCTAAAAAAACTCGTCTAATATGAGTTTCCTCCGTTTTGATTGGCTAAAAAACTTGCCTAATATAGGATCTGATAAATGGGCCATTTTCATTAGTTATTGAAACTAGCCTAATATGAGAAATATGCCGGAAATTATTTTTAAAGGTAGCCATTTTGTTTTTCGTTTTCCGACTGTTTTGAAAAATGTGTGCTTTGTATAAACCTATTAGGAATACTTGAACCTATTGAATGATTGAACCACCTTATACGGTTTGATATTACAGTTGTATTTAACCTTTTTGTGGATTTTACGACTATTACGATTTTGTACACCGACAAAATGGACGAAGAAGGTTAAACATTTGACGTTTTGGCAAATGATTTACGAATTTAAGACGAAAAGACATGCCTCCTTACAATGTACAGTGCTTTTTTCATAAATATGTGCATGTCAAAACCAGCAAAGTCAAGTCTAGAAAAGCAGACACCATGAATGAATAAGGGATAAATACGGCTTCACTGTCAACTAAAGGTAAGTTATAAGAATGTTTTTAACCGAAATAGTAATAGTTAATAAATAAAATACTTATTAATTAGGTGATTTCATATTGGCCCAATAATTTGTCCTCGGTCAGCTGTATTTGCCTGAGCCCGAAAGGGCTCAGGCAAATACTGCTAACCTCGGACAAATAACTAGGCCAATATGAAATCACCTAATTAATAACATTATAATCTAAGTGGAAATAAAAACAAAATGAAGTGCCATAAAATATAAGGTAGATAATATCTATGCGTACAAAAATCGAACTGATAGTTGCACTGTCAACCAAAATATTTTATCAATTACATACAACATTCATTTGCGTGAAGGTTTTATACATGTTGTCACAAAAAAATATGCACACTTTTACCAACAATTAAGCATGCTTAATAATTTTTGAGTTATGCCTTTTTTGGCTTTAACAAACGTCGACGTTGCTGACTGCTCCGCGATGACCTAATTGTGAAATGGAAAATGAATATAGTTAAATAGTGTAATGACCAGGGCATTGGATTGATCAAGATATTTTGTGCTGAAAGAAATCGCCGTTAGACTGGACACGGGGTTAGATATTATTGTCCGAGTACTCTTCCGATGGATAAGACAAGACAGTATTGCCCAAGTGAATACCTGTTAATAAGGACACGAGTCAGCTAGTAATTGCCCGAGAAAATATCCGAGAGACAAAGTTCGAATTGCCAAAGGGAGAACCCGTGATACAGGACACGAGTGGGCTACAAATTGCCCGAGTGAATTTTCGAGAGACAAGGCACGAAGTAATTGTCCTAATGATCAACCATGATACACGACACGAGTGAGCTAATGGCTGCCCTCGGAAGTACGCGCAATGCAAGACACGGGTGACTTCATAATTGTTCTTAGGTAAAGATCCTCATCACCGCCAGTATAAAATGAGAGTAGAACAGTTATTAAATATGGATTAAAATGAAGATCATTACGGTTTTGTAACGGTCATATATTTTATCATTGCTATTTTGGCGATTTAACACAGGTTTAAACGGTAAGTAGGTCCGTAGCCTGAGCTGTCCTAGCAAGTATTGGTGAACCGTAATATTTGATAGTAGATTACCTTAATAATGCAGCTGATTAAGTATAAGATTGGCATCATTTCTTACGACATATTGCAATTACTACTTGCCGTGTTGATTTAATTTTCAATTTATACAGATGATTTCCAACATTTATAACTGGCATTTGTATTACATTTGTATTTGCAATTTATTGAGGGCACATAGGGATTAATCATAAATATTGGGTTTTGTTTAAAGTCTAAATGTCACTTTTCTATTCATCCGACTGGTGGTAATTAAATATAACCATCCGACCGTCAGATGTGACGGGGAAGGGGCTCCGGTTGTCGGAGCGTCGGATTTGCAGTTTTCAACTACTTGTAACATATTGGGAAAATAAAAATAAAAACTTGTTGTTGCCACATGTATTTAATGTTGCACCCATGTATCATATTAAGAAAATCCAAGACTAGATATTTTAACCAATATAAATTGCACACTGTAGTTATTATATAGTTCTCTTCGACATGGTTTACAACGCAAAGTCAAATCCTACATGGGTAGGTTAAATAAGTCTTGACTATCACCACTTTAACAGGTGATAATTTACTCAGACAATTGCCCAGCCAGCCAAAACTTAAAATTCTTCTTTGAGTTTTATTATTTATTAAAAAAACAACTTTTTGTTTGATGTTTACACTGTTTGCATACTCAAATAAATAGATCCTAAACCCAAAATGATATTTCAAAATTTCTGCACTGTACATTATACGATTTTAAGAAGGAAACTAAGTTCGATTAAACAATACAACGTCGTTTCCTAAATCATATGTTTGTCAAATTGGACGCAGTTGATCGGGTAAATGAGATCGATATAGTGATCACATGCCATATTATTGTGACTTAATTTTTTTCGTAGACACATTGCAATGTTATATGGCGAAAAAATATAATGAAACTCGATAATTTGCTTTTAATTTTATCTTAAATTCAAACTACGAAATACAAAATCAAAGTTACATATTCAAAAACTACACCATACATTCTGCTTAAGTCGAAAGGCACAGGGAGCAGTCATTATTCCAGCATTGTATGGAAAACTCGTGCACGAAGAAGACTCAGATTGTAAAATGAGACCACTTGATCCGTCTGAAAGCCACCCACAGCTGCACCTCTCCATTCCTTGTTTCCATGCCTCTAGTAGTTGGGCAGGGGAGGCAATCGTGAGGCCATAGTCAGTGCATCTCCCAGCCGCCTCGGCGAGCGTTAACGTGTAATGTCCGCTGATGCCCATTTTCAATGTTACTGAATGGAGAAAGAGGTCTATGTTTTTAATATTAAAATATGTTTTACTTCTAAAATATATATATATATATATAATTATATAATCAAGAAGCCCAAATTGATTGTTTAAATTATATTATGTTATGTTTTTGTGTAGTTTTTTTAATTGCCCTTCTCCTTTGTTCGAATACAGATTCAGACTTTCTACAAGTAGTATATGAGTACCTTGAAGTTTAGGTCATACAAAAATGACATGAACAGTAGTATAATATAAATTATGGCATTAACTTATACATCAACACACTTTCCACAAATGGTATATTTATGTTTTTAAGGGACAGTCATACAAAAAGAGCATTTAAAGTAGTTTAATACATAAAACGGCATAAGATAATTTACATTAACTATGCATAAACGCTTAATAGAGCTTCTACAATAATATGGGGATATTGTACTAGATCTCTCGGGTGTAGAAAATTTGCACATTTTAAATTAATAGTTGATATTTGATATTTGTACCGATTATTAAATTCATGTGACGTAATGCTTAATGCGTATACTAAGGCTTTACAATTGATTATCACAAGTGTACACATTCTAAACGCACTGATTGAACCTTCCTATGATAAACCGCATCATAAGGCTACAAGAACCTATTATAAGACTTTGATAATTAGCAACTAATCAATCAACATGTGTGTTTCTAATTGAAGTACGTAGCTATGTTTTGCAGAGAAGGCGAAAGTGCACACAAGATCCGAGTTTTACTATAATCGAAACAAAAATTAACGTCCGAATTTAGACCTCGTCTATCTTGTTCATATCAAACCTTCAATGTTATTTTTTCAATATATATTTGTCATTTGAAGTACTGTTATGATCTATGCAAAAGACAAAATTTGTCATAAAACATCGATACACGTTCTTGCACATTTTTGATAAATTATAGGTATTTAGGTTAAAAAAATATGTTTTCAAATTTGGGAGAAGCAGTACTGTACGAAATGAAAAAAAAAAAAATATAAAAAAATATTTAAATAGTAATTAAAAATTACGTTATATCATAACTATGAATTTCAATTTGCGAAACAAAAACACATCTGGGTAATATCTTATTTCGATGTAGCATTCGCGGAAAAGGTTTAGATCAGTCAATGATATAAAAGGCCATTTCAGCTTAATGGATGACTCTTATCTATGGTATTTAGAGAGTACATCAGGAAAGTCCGTTACTCAACACATTATTGGATTTAGCAAATAGGTGTACAAACTGTGGTCGGAGGAGGAAGACGATCGTTCTTAGGTTTTTGGTCATTGTCATAGGAATAAATGGTACAACGATGACTTTTACTAGATGAATAAAATAACGTGGATGGATTATTATTTTTGTAAAAAAGCTACATAAACAGCCACAGTGATATATAACCCACAGGCTTTACTTAAAAAAGCCAGAGGCAATCACATGTACGTATGCATGCTTATATGGACTCCTTAATTGTACGAAGCTACCTCTGCATGTAAAACATACACAAACGACATTTTTGATTGCACAAACCCACGTATGCAGTGCAGTATACAATGTAAGCAACGCAGTTTGTGTCGGATCTTAACTACGTCCCTGATAACTGTTTTAATTACCACTAGGTTAAAGATTAGGCATACTGTGGTACCAGCCCTACCATTAAGCAGTTGTCTAGAAAGTGTGGGCATACCTATTTTAAAATTAATTAAATGTCAAATTGCACAAGCTTGTTGTTGATATAAAATGTCTGGTACAGTAAACAAAATGTACTGCCTTTTTACTTTTTTCGAAGCAGTGATATGAAATACTTAGATTGAATAAAATAGTTTATGGTTACTAAGATTGTTAAAATGAGCATTGATCCATTTTCTATATCTACATCATTACTACACAGTTTTTCGTAAATGACACTAGTATTGCGATCCTTCTCATAGCAGGAATGAGAAATTTATTTTGTATAACAAAGAACTATCATATTGCGGTAGAGTTCGAAAGCAATTGTAATTTACTTAATTTGTTAGATTGTCACAAACGCTTATATTCTAAGAGTAGCATAATAGCTATTGCAAACGTTTGATAATATACTGAAGACTGCATGGACAAGCGCATTAATTATGCATTCAAAAATAAACCCGTAAAAGTCATTTGCGGAAAAGGAATCATTTGAATGATCGCTTCAGGTAGAACCACAGCCATACGTTTTAATGACGGATTGATATAATTGTGAAATGAACAAGTTCTTGACAGTATGACATACCGATGTTCGTGAGTAAAAACATGAAATTTTATAGATTACGCAAAACTGCAAAACAATAATAAGCTAGAGATGTCCAAAAATGCATAAAAATCAGTCTGGATTTGTAAAACATTGCATGATCAAATACCTGGCATGCAAGTTAAAGGTTCGGGTCTCCAGGTTCCGTCTAATTCACACGTCAATGTGATGGCTGTCGGTCCATGTGGAGCAAACCCTTCCTGACATCCTACCTTAATGTTGGATCCGATTGCGTTTACATTTCCGAAGATGACGTTGCTTTTCAAGATTGATAAAGGGGAACATTCTGAAATAAAACGTATTAACATTGGTTAACATAACAGGGTTCATTGTTTTCAGGAACACATACCTTCTAAATCATCTTTGGTACTTGTTTAACTTTGTATATATTGACCAATGTAAACTTTATTGAAATGTTAAGCATATTAAAGCTATACAATTTTGTTTGAAGTTAAAATTAGACACTTTTGTATACACTTGATTGATATTATTTGTATTCAATATTTTAACTGTATCTTATCAAGGGCAAGTATATTTTTTGTTAACTCGAACTCTTACATTAATAGCAAATCAATTTTGTATCAATCTTATCAGGCAAGTATAATAATATGGTCAGTGTACCTTAGGAGCAATTTAATGTTTTGATTAAGTAATTACGAACGCCTATCACTTCCTCATGGAACTTTAACTTCCTTTGCTTGGAATATACCATTATGTCGTTGTTGACTTGTTTTTTACCTTTAACTTCACATGCGTTGTTCTGGATATTGCACACATCTCCAGGCTTACACGAGTTCGTGCCGCACTCTACATGGTCCTACCAGATAAAAATGTAATGTTTTTGATTTTGAAAGTCTTTTGTTGATTTCCTATGAATTTCCCTTTCAAAATAAATTAGCTTCATTCACTTAATTAAATTGAATGCACCGAGACGATTATTGTTTGTTACAGCAAGATATATTATCACCGCGTAAACATTACATGTTATGGCTGAATCAAATAAAATTAAAACAATTTCATCTACATGTTTATGTTTTTACTCATATCCTTTAATTACGTGATTTCAAACGTAATATAACAAGTTGATTGTTAACAGTAGATACATGTTGTTATTTTGTTTTAGCAGACGGGAATGACAACCAAGGGAGAAGACTGGCACTATTATATTTTAAACATTGTTATATTAACTTAAATAAAACAAATATGTTTTTATTGATGTGTATTTCTTTACATAGACTCCATGCTTGCTTAAGTCGGATAATTAGTCATTTATTCCCATGAAATGTTTTTAAACGGTTCAAGTTGCAGAAAATGGTATATAAACACAAAATAACAAAGAGAACACTTCAAAATAGAATGTATCATACATGCGCATCACATCGAGTATGCGAACACAATTATCATGGAGAGTGTGTAACAATGATATATTTGTTTAACATCAATCTAATGGAAATTGCTGTAAAAGCTTCATAGGACAGATGACAACTTCATGCAGGGACGAGTTCAAAAGTCTGATGTTGGTATATAAGTCTAGTAACCCTATAAATACATGCTTTAGAAAACTGTTTTATCAATTGAAATCATAACTAATATTTCATAATGATCATGCTTGTTTGTGAATTTAACTACCGTGAAACCAAGACAAGATTAAATCAAAAAGACCTAACTATATGTTGGATATCTAATTTTTGTCAGTTTGGACCTGTAAAATCAAGTAATCATGGTGGCTGATTTTGCCATATTGTGTTGGAAATATGCATTATTTCTTGGGTGATCGGGAAGAATTTCAAATGTGTTAAGACAAACGAAACCATTTAAATAAACATATAGATGGCAATAAAATCGGGAAAATGCTTCATGTTCGTGTTTGTTTAGAGGCGCATATTCCTTTTTCTATTCGTGTTGTAATGTTTTCGCGTTAACAAAGAAAAACTACCTGTCCTATGGATTAATAACGCGCTTATTAGGAGAGTCGATACTTTTATAGGTTTTGCTGTCATTTTTGAACCAGACGTCTGTTTTTCGCCATTTAACCTTAAAACCTACTACATAGTCGTTGGTATGCAAATACTTTAACCAGGGTAATCAATCAAAACACATTCAATCTAGTCAAATCAGACTTTGAACACATGATGAAAGAACAATATGCGAAACACATAGCAAGATCTAACTTGTTAGATTAGATCTTTTGTCTTATACTCCGATTTAGACAAAAGAAACAGCAAACAAGACTTTGTCTTAAAACATTCAACCACTTTACCTTGTCAATCGTTCAATATGTAAATATGAACCTTGCAAACTTGTTGTCAGATATAAAACGTACATGCATTTGAAAGGCTTTTAACTCATAATAAATGTTGAGTTGTGCACCTTGTTATACAAATATGCATTTTTTTATTATAACCTGACACCTCATGGCTCTGCAGACTACTTTAGAAATTAGTAATGGGTTCATTTTTAAGCAATAAAACATATGAAATAAATAATAGCGCCTTGCATTAAGTGCACATAATTTATGTATCCCGCGTTCTTTTCTTCCAATTTCCCATCACATAAGCACGCTAATAACATCAGTTTAATGGTTACATGTTCTACGTTTTCCTTAAGACTGACACTACTTATTTACTTGTATTCGTAATACGGGTATGTTAGTTTACAACGCTTATGTTGTTAACAAATTGTAATTTTGTTAAAAAAAATGTCAGGTCGACAATTGATCGATGACACTGGACAGGGCCAAGTCCGACATGAATTGGCAAAACACTTGTTACTGTTAATGGAGTATATTTATATGTTCTGCGCCACAAATAATAACTTCACGGCATGCATGGTGCGTATTATATTTGTATAATCTTAATAGTGTATTTTGACAGCATTATATATTGCATAACGTTTGTCGAATGTATCCTATATAATTGTGAAATTCATTTTACTAATATTACAGAAGAGCCACTATACTTTCATTGAAAATTGTGTCATTTTTTAAACTCTTTTGTAGTTTAACAATACACAAGTAAATATATACATTGGGTTTATCAGTTAACTCAATAATACAATGACAGCTACAGGAAGCAGCCTAGAAGTCAAACACTGAACGATAAAGCCTGTTTAGTTGCGCAAGGCAAGAGTAACAAAACCTTCCAATATTTATTCGTCTAATGCTTTTACATTTAATACTTTAAAAAAGCTTTCAAATTGATTCATTTTGTAGATTTATTTGAGCAGATATCAATCTTTTTTTAACTCTTTTAGCTTTGATTTTATAGAAAGTAGGCTCTGATTTTTTCATTAGCATTTGTCAATCACTTACCTTTACTGACTATTGTTAATTTGAGGTGAGAATCATTCAGTTTTTAGTGGTTACTAAACTTTTCCCGTCAATGTCAATGTTGAAGCGCTTTCTGATTAATAAATTCCTGAAACTATAATCAATTCGCTTTCTTCTGGTGATATGTTTTCTTTGTAAACGAAAGCCATGAATATTAAAATGTTCGAAGTGTTACTTATAACGGTAAGGAATTTGTTTATAATATGTATTTCAATTCAAATAAATGATATCATTGGTAAGAAGGCAACAGCTTTGGTAAAAATATTCATTTAAATAAACATTATGATATTGCATGGACGTCCTTTACGCACCTTGTATCCGGTTAGCCCCATAAACTTCACGGCCAAACGCAGTTATACCATAACTACATCGGACAAAATTGACTTTGCTTAATGCCTTGACATAGACATCATAAATGTACTTCGAGAAAACTATTATTTATACAAATGTGTATGAGGCATTTGAGCCTTATCATGACTGATCACTACTTTAAACGATAAGGGTCTTTTCTTTCTTGAAAATTACCTACTATCTCAGATATTTCCATGCAACGTTTATACAATTTGTTTTGAAATAATCAAGCCTAATACCTGTTGGTTGGTTTTTATCCAGTATAGTAGACCGCTCCTTTTGGTCGAAGCAACTTTAGGACTAAGCTCTTTGTCCAGTTCGCAGAGGTGGAACATTCTGTAATAATTTACAGCCGTGCAAGATGCACGAATCTTACATTCATCGACGCATCCGTCAAAACTAACGTCTTCTATCCAAACCTTCTGATTCGAAATGTCAATGCTGCCATAACCAGCTTGGTTTAGTCCCATAAATCGTCCTTCACTTAAACCACAAAGTAGTGAAAGTTTGGTGTAAAGAATGAAATAAATAAATAAATGCGCATTCATTTTCAGTAAAATACTTAATATCCAATGTTCATTTAAAACAAACGATGTCTCTGAATTCCCTTTAAAACTCCAGGGAATTCTTTCAATTCCAACTCTTGTTAATTTCTTTGTCCCGTGTGCATGAAATACCATCTTAAAGTTATTCCATTATAAACTCATTAAGGCAGTTGTTTATCTTATAACAAAACAAAGAATCATTGTCAACAACAATATTGAAATATCATCTCGATATCACTTGTAACCACAATATAATAATATTGCATTCAAATAGTTTGACCTTATGTGTTATGCACAAGAGCAGGTATTAGATCAAACGCCGAACAAGAACATGTGACCAAAATGAAGCTTGTTCAACTGATACCCACGAAGTTATTGTGTGAAAAGGATTTTTAAACTGTTTTAATGATCAATTGACAAAGAAATTATCAATTATTTACACGCGCTAGGATCGTACTACATTGACAATTGTTTACGAACAATAAGCAAAGTCATAAGCATTCATGACGTGTGATATATAGTGTACATGGCATTCGTGGTTAATCAATAAGCACTTTAATTAACGGGACTTCTAGATGTTGATTAAAACGAGGGTTTGTAAATAGTTTTTTTTGTTTTTTCTAATGAAATGACTTATAATTTCATACCTGACTTGATCAGGACCTTTATCATTGATAACATATTTCAAAACAATATCAGTACATTTTTTTATCACTGAACATCATTTAATAAAAACAAAAATGTACAAATATAAAAATGCTCAACGACCGGATGCAGACATCAAATAAAATCGACGTAACAAGGCTCCAGTATATTTCGGTTGATATTGTGGATATAAACCTATATCAACATCGTGTTTTGATAGTTTAAGCACTTCATATTGCTTCAGCGATCACGTTTAGACAAATTAGTTCCAAGGTGCTTATCGTAAACGAACATATGTTGCCACTGATTAATGGAATGAGGTTACACCATGTTAACCTGTGATGTCACTGACTGTTCCAAGGTGCTTATCGTAAAAAAACGTATGTTGGAACTGATTAATCGATGGAGGTGACACCATGTGAACCTGTGTTGTCACTGACTGATCCAAGGTGCTTATCGTAAAAAAAATGTATGTTGGAACTGATTAATTGATAGGGGTGACACCATGTGAACCTGTGTTGTCACTGACTGATCCAAGGTGC
The DNA here is from genome assembly GCF_026914265.1 of Mya arenaria. NCBI lineage: Eukaryota > Metazoa > Mollusca > Bivalvia > Myida > Myidae > Mya > Mya arenaria. Next base: position 59,103,519 of record NC_069131.1, read on the forward strand.
TTATCGTTAAATAACGTATGTTGGAACTGATTAATCGATGGAGGTGACACCATGTGAACCTGTGTTGTCACTGACTGATCCAAGGTGCTTATCGTAAAATAACGTATGTTGGCACTGATTAATCGATGGAGGTGACACCATGTGAACCTGTGTTGTCACTGACTGATCCAAGGTGCTTATCGTAAAATAACGTATGTTGGAACTGATTAATCGATGGAGGTGACACCATGTGATTCTGTCTTGTCACTGACTGTTCCAAAGTGTTTATCGTAAAAGAACATATGTTGCCACTGATTAATCGATGGAGGTGACACCATGTGATCCTGTCTTGTCACTGATTAATCGAAGGAGGTGACACCATGTGAACCTGTGTTGTCACTGACTGATCCAAGGTGTTTATCGTAAAAAAAACGTATGTTGGCACTGATTAATCGATGGAAGTGACACCATGTGATCCTGTCTTGTCACTGATTAATCGAAGGTGCTTACCGTCAAAAAACGTATGTTGGCACTGATTAATCGATGGAGGTGACACCATGTGATCCTGTCTTGTCACTGATTAATCGAAGGAGGTGACACCATGTGAACCTGTTGGATTGCAATTCATTGCATAACACTTTACACGAACATTTTTTGATATTGTTATTGTTTATATTGTGTCTGCAGGTGCCGTCAAATATAAATAAACATTTAAGAAAGTGTTAAATAAGGATACGTTAAATGTATTGTTGTCATAAGTCTTACAATTTCACGTGTGAAAGTGATTTCAAGTGGTAGATCTTTTCCCACGTTATCGTGACGTCATTTGATTAAACGTTTTCGGTTACAGTCGGGACGTTCTATTTCCATAATGGGTAAAAAAGGATTACTGAAAGGTTTTCTTAAACGAAATAAAGTTAACAATTCTTGAATGAATAATGCACTATTGGTGTCAATATAAGTAATGAATTTCTGAGTTGATGTCATTATCGGGTATTTAAACGCAATTTGGCTTGTCAATGTACGCGTGGAGTCCTTCGGACTCAACGCACTGTGACCAGCCAAATGGCGTTCATACCCCGATAATGACATCAATCCCGGAATTCATTCCTTAATTTGATCATCATATGATTATGCTTATTTGTCTGGCGTCTGGGCGTGTTCTCGTAGTTTCCATTGTACATTTACACGTAAGGCAAGAGAGGGATATTTACAGGTGCTTCAGTACAAAACTCTCCTGTTCTGGGTAATTCAAAGCTTGGTAAGTGCCGCCATATATCAAGAATAGTACTATTGTCATACTGTTGGTTAAAATGATATTTTGTTAGATCTACGATACCAGTGTGTATATGGACACACAAGCAAATGACATTTGAAAATATATTTTTTACATTTTGTTTTTTTTAAGAAATTCACGCTAGAAAATACACGTTCAAAGCAGGTGCATGTATTGTCATTAAAAACATTTTTAAATTGTAACTGAGGTTAGTGTTTTATAAACTTTATTGTTCCTTGCTGTAAAAATTTCAATTTATTCTTTAATTTGCCTACACAAAAATGTTAATTAACAGAAAAAAAGACAGTTTCAAAATAAAAAAATAAAACTTGTAACAATTACTCGCCATACTATCAGGAATTACCTTACAAACTGGAATACCTCAAATTTGAAAGTTACAAACAAACATATCAATTAACAACAATATCTTTTTATATTCTTTTCTGAAATAGAATAAGAATAAGAAGGTCAATTTGATTATATAATTGAAGTGTCATCTTGCTGATACGACATAAGCACGATCGAAACCAACAATTCAATGATATAACGTTTATGTGTATTTGCACAAACAGGTTGAAAAAAAAAAAACACGTCGTTTTTATATTATAATGTAATGCAAAACAAGTGGCTGAAGTGCGTGAAGTGGTCTTATTTTTTTACTAGAATTCATTATTCGAGCGGACAGAAACGTCAACTCGAGACTAGAATTTCGATGGCATTTTACAGATTTTTCACATGAACCCAGAGCTGTATAGGTTCGCATGAGCTTAATAATTCGTTCATGTTATGCACTTGCTTTTGTATAACTATAAAGCCAACTGACTATTAAAACACTGAGCTAATTCTGAAATAAATGACTAAATGTCTCAACTGCTCACATATCTCAAAGGCAATTGGGGTCATAGTTGTTAACACGTTCAAAATTGTTCTTATCTCGTATGAAACTAGTCAAATGTCATACAGATAAACTTTTCCAAATTTAGCAGACGGTAAACCTCATTCAAACGAAGATCTTAAAATGAGACGGTTAATTGTTGTTTTCCTTTGTCTGGTTTTTATTAATGGTAAGTTGAATCTTATTTCTATACGCGCCATATAAAACAATACGTATTTTGAATAAGTATATTCTATAAGGGTGTACAACTTCATTCATGCGTTTAATGGCCTTTTACTGTTATTGATAAATGGACGTTTTTCATGTCATTATCGGGGTATACAAGCTGTTGAACTGGAAAAGGTGTGTGGAGTCCTTCCAAACCAGCATAACTGCATTCTTATCCCTGAAAGTCACATCAAAGACGTCATTCATTACTTATAATAACACAGATACGATTTGACTACTTTTCACATTTTATAGCTACGGACAAAACTTGGCCATTAATATAATTCCTAAAACTATTCCTATAAACGTAGAACTAAATAAAAAAAGACAACAAAACTTTTAAGAAATCATAAATAAAGACCTATTCACATGTTGAATAATTTATTTGTTTGTGGCCTGCTGACACAATTTAAACAACGCTATTTATATTAATATGCGATAAAACGTGTACCGAACAGATCAAAAGATTTTGCGTTTATAGGAAAATATTCGCTATCGTCGAAAGGCTGTTTATTAAAGGAATGAAAGTTGAGGTGTAACTATAGGTAGATAATTACAAACTTAATTAACTATTTTTTCAGCAAAAAATACTTGTGACGACGGGTGGATTGGCTATAGAGGCTCATGTTACTTGTTTGGTCATGGCTTACATACATTCACATCTGCTGAGGTACATACGGAAAAATGGAGTCTGTTTGTAAAGAGAAAATCTTTAAAACCCCACAGTGGATTAATGTGGACTGATTCACTGCAGTGACAACACAATAAATAAGTTGCGGATTATTTATACGATTTTATTTTCATGTACACTTTATATGTCCGAACACTTTATATTTATCTATTTGCAATATTTAATATCGATGCTTTTTTGTTCATGTAAGTGTAACATTTACATCGACAATATTCACTGTGTTGTTTTCGTATACATGTTATATGTTTCTCTCTTAATCTTGACTTTGAACTTTTACTTTCAAGCAATACTGTCGCCAGCACAACGGTCATTTGGTTCATGTAAATAATATTGAAGAGAATGCTTTCCTCAAGGACCAAATGAGAGACAGGAAAGGTAAGGTTCTAATTAATTAGCTGACCATTATTGAGCTATATTGTACTTCCGTGTGTTTGAACTAGATTTGGTTTAAATGCTTTAGCGTCCCTTTGACAAACAAAAGTACATAGGAAGTAATTTGTTTATTGCCAATAAAACTTGAAAACTTGTATTTTTTGTACAAACAAGGTACGGTATATACGTATGTAAGACACCATATTGAATGTATGAGCCAGATAAGGCATATATGTAGCACACCATATTGTTTGTAAAGATCAGGTTCGCAAAATATGTCGGACACTTTATTGTATGTAGGAACCAGGTAAGTGAATGAATATATGTAGGGCACCATATTGTCTTTTTTGGAGCAGGTTTAAAAGATAAAATTTATATTATATTAAACAGGTAGGATATATATGTAGGTCACAATATTGTTTGTAGTTATGGCAAAATGCATATATGTAGGAATATGAATGAGCCAGGTATGGTATTTATGTATGGCACCGATATGTTTATATGAACCACGTACTTTATATGTAGGACAGTTTATTATTTTTAGGAACCAGGTGGAATACAACATAATGCTCGTACTGACTATGTACGGTATATCATATATTGATTCATTAAATCTCATCCCGTAACATTATTGATTAATGATAACGAATAAAGATTAATTTAAAACAAATTTTATGTAGTGAAGTTTTATAACAATCGCAATGCAAAACATTGGCAGAAATGTATCCCATATATGTATAGAAAGTTTTAATGTTAAAAATTCAAATTGTAAAATAAATAATGATTAACACCATCTAGGTCTTGGTCATGCTTTGACGATACAATATATTATAGTGATTCTCCAGCAAAATTGAACTTACGTTAAAATAGCATCTGAATAATAATGATCTGCCTTGTCTAGTCATGTTATCTAGGTCAAATATATACGGCAACTTGACGGTGTATAATAATCTTTAATTTAACGGTTTCGTTTTGGTTTGATTGAATTATCTTGGCTATATATCTTCGGGTTTGCTTTATATCACATGTTGAAGTTTGAACATAAAAATGTAACATTTACCGTTTATAGACCAGCCAAGGTGGCTAGGCATTACAGACGAAGGGTCGGAAGGAGTTTGGCATTGGTTTGATACAAACACTCTTGCTGAATTTAAAGGTAGGTACCAAATCGCGTATCTTTTATCTGCAATGGAAAGTGACAAAGAGTTTATGTTTCGTTTAGGTATCCAACCCATGGCTTATATGAACTCATTATTAACAAACATAATGCAGTAGATAGCAGCGAAGATGAATAAAAAAAAGATCAAGCAAAAACTACCCAAGTTTTATTGTATGTAGTTCAATAGTTCAGCCAGATGTATCTGATTTTTATTCATTTTTCAATACACTCTTTTATGTGACCGAAAAGGTTATTCATGTTCATGTATATATAGTTAAAAACGGGTAATGACACAAACAGTCTAGTTTGATTAAATACGGTTCAGATCCTCCGGTCAGCTAGTATTAAATGGAGGTGTGACGGGTCGAATTGCATATTATGATCAATGTAGGCAGAAGTATTTTCGGGATCAAAGATGGGTGTCTAGTATTGTATGTGAAACAAACACATCAATTTATATTTGCAAATATTTGAGGGTCCTGTTAATAGCTAGTGCAAAACACGAGCAAATACCAAATATACACATTTTGAATTTGAATATACTATTTTTGATAAACATGGCGTGTTTATTCCATATGAGGGAAATAAAAGAAACATATAAAAGTATTTCGTTTATCAGAACCAAATGTTATTAAATATTATCGATACGTATTTTATTCATGTGCGAAGGCGATCATGCAAATATAGAATAATTTCATGTTTTTGGCCCCTGTAGTATGGTGACTGTAACTGCAAGGGCTGTATAAAAACAGACATATGTATTAATCTATGATTGTAATTTTTGGTCGATTTAATTTGTCAACGGACACTTGATCATAAGTATCACATCGCCCCCCCCCCCCCTCCAAAAAAAAATAAATAATAATAATAATAAAATAATTAAAAATAAACAAAAAGGACATGAACTGCATTTTATGGTTAAATGGTATAGTGTTACCATATCCATCTTATTCTTTTTTAATCAATAAGCATCACCAAAGATGAGATTTAATGTTTATTTAAGGTAGTATATTTGCCAAAAAAGTTTAAAACAGATAAGAGATCTCTTTCCGTAGAATAGTGTTAACAATTTTGAGTTTGATTAATATAACTGAATTCAGTATAATGTAAAATGTATTTCCTGAAATATAATGCATTTCATAAACTGCATTTAAAAACACGATTTCAATACTTTTTAACTGTCAAACCTTCACCAATGTACAAAAGTCATGGTGTAAGAAAATAACGTATTTGGTGTAAATATACACAAAGATCATTTGTTACGCTTTTGAAAGAATGTCAGCTAGGTCATTTAAAAACATAGTCATTAATAATATGGCACTTACTGTACACCGTAATTTTGAATTGAATCTATTTTTCAGCTTAAATTTCAGCCATTATCTTAATAAATTTTCAAAAATTAGAATGTGTACGATTTGATTTCTTAACCTCAATATTGTACAAACTTTGTAACAAAACATTGTATATACACATATCACTGACCGCCTCAAGGCAGTACTCCCATCATGTATCGGTAAACAATTTTAATGAGGCAATGGTTTGTTTGTTGTGTTTGTATTTGTTTCTGAGATGTCAATTTGTTTGTGTCTATAATTCAGTGTCGCGTAGGCCCTTGCCATGTGCCCCTAAACAGGGATTATGTTTGATTTTTCATTGTATAATTGAATGAATACTTATGTAATAACATATAGTTATATAACTTGAAACCTATATAAACATTAAATGGCATTGTTTTTCAAGTCACTAGCGTTACTTAATCCGATTCCAAACCCACATTGGTCCTGATTAAGCCTCTTAACTGTATGAGATATTCGTTATAGTGGGATTTGTCGATGTATGTCATTTAATTTTGCTAGCTTTATCTATATGATTTGTTCAAATCTGTTTTTGATCGCTATATATTGAAACATTGTGATCAATGTTTTTTTTATCAATTTGCAATGGAGACAAAACCATTTACTTATGTTCGATCTTTAGCAACATCATTGCATATTTAGATTAAATGAATCTTTTTTATGCTTTCTTGTGATATCTGGGACTGTTAAAATATAAATCCGTACAAACAAAAATATCTGCTACTTTTAAACAAAGAAACAAGAATCGTGAATTTGCCAAAAAATATTATACTGCTTTACATCTTCAGACTTTCATCCTGGTGATGGTGGCAACCATAACATCGAAGACTGTGCATTCTTTTCCAATGGCTATGACTACCAGTGGGCAGATGTTGCTTGTAGTGGAAACGTTTTACCCCTCTGTGAAGCCAGGTATGTCAAATAGATGACGGGAAATATAATTGCGTTAAAGATTTAATTCTTCATGCATAACGTAAACTAAGTGCGTGATGTATTGACGAATAACATACACAATAATGTGTATAATTTTCATTCATAACGTAAAAAGAATCTGGGTCTTTCATTGCGCACAATCCATATTACTGTATTAGGTATATCCTCAATCTGATGTGTTTCTTTTTCATTCATCATTTCCACAATAATGGTCGTCCTTTCAGGCTTTAATTTCATTAGAATGTGTCAACACATTCAAGATAACGTGCGTCTGATTTCAGGCATTAGATTATCGTTCATGTATTCCTCAGGTGAAATTTGAACGATAATGTGTGACTTGTTCAGATGCATTGACTATAATGTCCTTGTACGGTCATAACGTAAACACTAATGTTTGTCTTTAGATGAATTTCATAACGTTAGCAGTCATTTATGTATTTTCAGATCGAGTGACTGTGAAGATCCAGTCGTAGTAGGTTGAAATATATTGTTTATGCTCTTCAAGACATCGAATAAAATGCTATTGGAATTGTTTTTTATATACTCCTAGGAAAATAGTGTACACGCTTGAAGTGAAAATTGTTGAAAAAAAACGTTTAATAAATGTAATATGAGACTTAAAGCTGCACTCTCACAGATTTACCATTTTAACAAATTTCTAATTATTTTTTGACCTGGAAACAGCAAACTTTAGCATAAATATCTGCAAACCAATAATATAAGATTTGCTGAGAAAACATGAGATCGTAGATCTTCATATTTCTGTTGGAAAAGCATTGTTTAATGGCTTAAACTGTTAGTGCAACGGTTTAAGAAAAAAATCATAAAACATCAATAGTCTAACTTAAAAATAAATATCTGCGATCTTGTTTTTGTCAGCAGTTTTTTAAATGGTAAGACAAAAATAAAAATAAAACAAACATGCAGCGTTAAAAAGAGTTAAATCGTTAAAAATGAAATTAGTTTGTAATTTACTTGACCACTTTAGTGTTTGGATGTTTGAATTTCCTAGTGTAGCTGCTAAAATAAAGGGCCGAAACTGGTGTTAGCAGAACTCGTTGACAAAACCCTATGCTCGCTTGATTTATAATGTCGGTTTAAATATTGGGTTAAACTCCGCATTGCCAAAGGTATCGTCATGCAATTAAATATTATTAAATAAGCTGCTGATATGCTTTTAGAAAAGATTAGGTATCGTTATGGTATTCTTAACATTATTTGTTCACTTTATATCAACGACTCTTCGACAATAACCTCAGTTTGCTAATAGGTTTATGATTTTGATAGCAAAAACGAGGCGATTTTGTCAAGTTTAGCTACTTGTTTGAACACTCTTGGCTTGTAGCGTAGTGATACTGTTAGCATGTGTTTATGCAACGATCCTTGGGCTCTATTTTTTCATTATCTGTGCATATTCAATGAGAAATAATTTAGTTTAAACGTTATCAGTAAATTCATTGTTGCACTGTACAAGTCACAAATGCATTTTTCACATTCTAGTTTACCCGGAATGAATATCCGAACAAAACCAAATCGTTAGCTGATGAATATTTCTATTGTTTTATTTAACAATAACTTAATTTAAATTTATTTTACTCATTTTGAAATCGACTACCCGCTTTCAACTACTTGTTGCATTACCGAGAGCTCCTGGTTACCGTTCTGATTTGTTAATAAATAAATCACAAAAAAAGAAAACGTATTGCAATGTCCAATATGTTACAACGCTGAGGTATAACTGTTACATTATCAATAGTTGATCAGACACTAATTCTTTATTATTTTTTCCAAACGTTTTCCTGACGTTTATTACGTAATAATTGGCAAACATAACATTTTTCATTTGAAAATTGCGAGCTAGCTTGTTGACCGACAGACGTCAAAGACAGTCCATTTAACACTATAAAACAATTATACTGAAGTACTTACTAAACAATGTCTATGAGGTCAACCTTTTCCTCTTATAAGTATTTCAAGGATGATGAATCCGAGGAATCGGCTGGTCAAGGCAGTTTGAGATAAACCTGTAGATTAGTTTTGAATGTAAAGGACGATTACATTACACATTACAAAACCTCCTTTAAAATCGAAAAACGTTTTTTTAAACCCCAAATATAGCATTACTACAATTTCGAGTAAAAAAGGCAATTTCGAATAATAACAAAAACCGTTGAAAAGAATTGATCTATTTGAATTAGCAAATGATCATCTAATCTAAAAAGCTAAAACACCAATTAACCTTCACAATTCAAATATATCCGGGCACAAGGTTTTCAATTGTCTATTCAACTGCATGTTCAACATCGGCCTCATTGTTATTAAATACACTAACACACATATACCGGTTAACTTAAACAAGGGCTGTCTGTAATGAATACGTCCAAACCTAGAAATGTTTTGTATAGCCTGCACAATTATTTGAAACAGTGGTCCCCGATGATTCAAAGATATTTCGATTTTTAATAAAACTTATATCGCATATAATTGCCATTGAGCGACATTAACCGGCAATGGGTTTCTTTTCTTTCCAAAGTATTACCTTGCGGAATTACCCTATAGCTGCCGTTCAGTTAAATGTTGTTTAAACATTTATTAGTGAATATATTACGTATATAATATACTTTGCTGTAAAAATGAGATCAGTGCTGCAAAAACCGCGGTGACACCAACAGGCGCACTACAAACTCCTTTTACAGAATGAATTTCAATGAAAAAATGTTAAATGCATAGTCTCCATTTACGGATTACAGATTGCTTTATATTTCAATCGCATTTATTACACACCCGTATATTGAAAGAGTTTATTAATTGATGATGCCTCAAACATTGGTATTATGGATGGTGCTCGTGGTTGGACATTTTGACAGTCTATCCTCCGATCGAATCTTCCATGCATTGGCTTCGCTCATGTTTATTTTCTAGCCCTAGTTTCTCAAAAACCTTGAATCACTGTACAATTGACTCAACGTATGATTATACTTTGTATATTCGAATAATTTCCACTCAAAACATTATGTTGCTGTGGGCGTTTGATCTGTATCTTTTTAAAGTTTGTACAGCAAGAGTTATTGTTGAATGAGTCATTCATCTTCGGATATGTTCGGATCGTAATTCATTGCATAACAATATACATGAAAGCGATTGATCTTGTTATTGGTTACAAGTATTGTGTCTGCAGGTCCCGTAAAATATAGATCAACATTTTTAAAAGTGTAAGTTCGGACTCCACACACATTGACCAACCCAATTGCGTTCATACCCCGATAATGACATCAACCCCGCAATTCATTCCTTAATTGGGTCCTTAATAATAGCTTTTTATCTGATAATGTCCAATATAAGGAATTTGTCATGTGACTGTTTATTAACTCTCAATTTATTGAAAGTGAACTTACTTGCATGATTTGTAGGAACAAAATTATATTGTTATCAAATGATTGTTTAAATTAAATAAAATAGATGAATACATACATTAACTATTTTTATTTCTTATTTTTCATATGAAGAATAATGCAATGCTTTTTGAATTTCATAAAAGTATGGAAAAATGTATGTTTAAACAATTAAGTAATGAAAGTATTTTTTCTCTTTTTTTCAAATTGTGCTATCTTATAATACAGATCATTATTTGTTTAATTTTGGTACAAATGAAGTATAGGTCTGTCTATTGTTACAAATAGCAAAAGATAGATAGAATGAGTTAAATTTAAATGCAAATCATGGTGACTTGACTAAATGTGAATGATTATCAAATTAAAATAGTTAATAAATAATAATGTTCATTTGAAACAACTGAGAGTGTAAGTTTAAAGTTGATTTGTGTATGCCATATATTCCCGGGGGGGGGGGGAATCCCCAACCATATAAATTAATAATGAAAAGTATACTACTGTGCGCAGTGCTATGATAATTCACTTATTAAAATAAGTAAATGTGCTAAGTACAATTTGTAAAAATTCTGTCTTGTTTTTTATGGATCATATATCATATATGCATTCAGATTTCTGTATTTAGTCTTATATAATAAATGTTGATATTGTGCTTAGTTTCTTTAAATCCCTTGGTTTAAAATCAAAATCCCCTGAAATTAAGACCGAAACACCCTGGAATTTAAACGAAAATACCCTGGAATTCAGACCAAAATCTCTTGGAATTAAGATCAAAATCAGCTGGACTTTAGACAAATATTCCCTGGAATTCAGACTAAAATCCACTGCAAAGCCTCTCAAAAATATGGCATGCATGTGTTTGTGTCCGTCTTTTACCTTGTACCCACCAGGAATATTTTTTGTAGCCTCTTAAAATTAAGACTAGGAAACTGACTTGAGGTTGAATATATGCGATTATGTTTTTCATCATCTTCACACAAATAGAAAATAGCTATCAGCTAAAATCTTATTCAACAATAAATGTTTGAGAATGCTCAATCTTAGCAGTACATAGGGTATAAATCTTGTGAAACACATAGTAATAATGCGCTAAATAATGCACGTGAATGCAGGTAACTTGTAGTAGTTGAAGTCAAGTATCATCTTGGTTTATTACGACAGAAGCAGTGATTACGAACTTCGTAATCAGGTCCCCAGAAACAGTAGCGGTTTTATTAAATCTCCCAGCTTGCAGAAACATGGCACCTGGCAGGTGCGGATCCATGAATTGATGTTAGAGGGGTCGTAACTTAGGGGCGCAAATTTTGACATGTGCTCCTCCCTCAGAACCGAAAGTATATGGCATAAACTGTTTTACGGGAATTTGGGGTTTCTCCCTCATGAAAAATTTAACAATATGTAGTCAGAAATGGTTCATTATGAGCATATTTTATTACCTTTGTTTCTACAATATTGAAAACAGTAACCTTGAGATACACAGTTGCATTTATGCACCAGCCACTTGTACATCCCTCCCGCCCCTCCTCAGGTTCGGAAAATATCGGGGTATTTGACTTACGGTCCAGCCAATCCTGGGTAAAATCCCCGCTCTGCAAGGACGAACTGCCGGTCAAATGCCCCCGCACCCAGAGACCTTAGGTAAGCCCAATTCCCCGCTATTTTGGCGCGAACACAAAACCACCGCATTCACCCAGCACTGTGTGGCCACCTGGAAGGTGAAATGTGATATCTTAATTGTCTGTTAATATTCCCACTGACATAATGATTGTCCATAACTTCATTTTAACGGCATACACAATGCACATCACACCAAATGCACTGAACTACGTCGTTGCAGCGACAGGTTTTCATATTACTTTCCCCTGTTTGAATATAATATCTTAATTGTCTGTTAATATTTTCACTGATATAACTTTTGCGGCCTGGCACATAGCATCTTATCAGTCATGGCAGTAAGTCTTCTAGTTCAAGCTTCTATTTTGCAAAATTCTAAATATGTTTTGTTTTTTAAGCTATTGATTTATGAACACCATATTCACACATTCTTATTCACAAGAGGTTTGATAGTGATAAATCAAATGTGGAACGCATATCACCATCACTCTGGTGAACGAGAATAATTTCATAAAGCACGATGTCCATGAAATAATGACAGCATGGCGAGTCGTTCCTTCACTATTTTTACCCATAAACCATAAATTAAGCCTTTTCATGCGGTCTTTAACAAAAATAGAAGTGTAATAAAGTTTATATCTTTTTTTTTTTCTTTTTTTTAAATTTGGATTTATTCAACAATATGCATTTTACATAACATAGTATGACATTACATAATACCAATTTACAAGCATGCTATAAGAATGCAGTTATGTTATTTACGAATATTAATTGAGATACTATGCATGTAAAACCAATCTAAACCAAAAAAAAAGACTGGGAAAAAATGAAGGAAAAGAAAAAAATCACAAAACATGCATGTTAATTGTTCATTTCCAAACATTGTTTTATTCATTTGTACAAACAACTTTTGAAAAAGTGTAGTTACAAAAACAAATTTCTTACAATTGCCCAATTACTTTTAAATTTATCTGAGACATTTGTATTTTTATAAATGTTTCATGCTAGCTGAAGGCTATTTCTGAAACCAATTACTGTTGGAACACACTTTTTTCTTTTTCACAAAAAATAAATTTCTTCTATTCTAATAAAAGTATATCAATTTTAAAGTTACTATTCCCAGAACCTAACAATACAAGCATACTGTTTATGACAATACTTGAGTCATTTGTATTCAACTTTTGTAGCATATCCTGCAATACCGGCTGTATTTTATTGCAATCCCAAAATAGATGTAAAAGAGTTTCTTTCGGCATTCATAAAAGGAGCAATTATCATTTTCAACTAGCTTCATTTGATATAATAATGAGTTTGTTGGTAATATTCTATGAAGAACTCTTAATTGTAACCATTGAATGTAAGAATCCTTTGTACACTTAAATACACAGCTATAGACATTTTTCCAATTAATACAGACATTTTCATATTGTAACAGCCATTTGTGTTGACTTGTAGGAATTTCATTATTATCAAAAAAGATTTTGTAAAGAAATCTGTTAACATTTTCTTTTGTCAAAATTGGGTTAATAAAAGTGTTCATACACGGGTTACTACATTCTAAAAAGTTAAAGACATTGAGGACATTATTACAACGTCTTATATAGGCCTTAATTGCAGAAGTCAATCCATTAAAGTGTAAAAAGTTGATTTTCTTATCAATTATTGCTTCAATTTCCAATAGGCTATACAGATTTCCATTGGCATAAAAACATCTTTCACACAAGGAAAGCCCTTTTTGTATAGGGTCTGAATAAATACATAGTTTCCATTAACAAAATTGTGGTTATAAAATAATGGCATATGCATAAATTGATTAACATTGTCTATGCAAAACCTATCTATATATAACATATATGCATTTATTACATCTTTCCAGAATTTGTTTGACATCTTTTGACAAATAATTTCACAAAATTTCTTACCACAATTCAACATTTTATTTACATCAAATAATACAGACATTAATTTGAAACATTTATTACTACCATTCAATATACATTTTTTTCCATGTTAATTTTAAGCTATAAATATAACTTGTAATATCAATCATATTAATACCACCTTCTGGAAAATCTTTTCTAAAAATGTTACTCTTAATTTTTGCTTTCCCATTCCACACAAACTCAAAAAATAAATTGTTTAGCTCTTTAATAAAATCATTTGTTGGATTAGGTAAATTAATGAAAAGGTGTGTGAATAATGGTGGTAAAAGTGACTTAACTACCGTAAGCCTGCCAATTGGTGTAAGTTTCCTCTTTTTCCAATATGCGATACTGCTTTCAAATTTTAACATTTTTTCATCAAAATTTATCTTACCCATTTGATTTAAATCTACATCAAAATGTAACCCAAGCAATTTAAATCTAGTATCGCCCCATGATAATTTAAATTTTGTTTTTATGGACTGTGATGAGTAATTCAGTGGTCCTATCCAAACTAATTTGGTCTTATCATAATTAACTTTGAGCCCTGATAATTGTGAAAAATGATACAACAAATCTACAACCTTTTTCACTGTATCCTCAGTACCATCTAACAGAAGAGATGTATCATCAGCATATTGTGAGATCTTATACTCCTCACCATCAATTACAATAACCTTTACAGTTTGATTGTTTCTTATCAGAAAGGTGTCCATTTAATTGGATCGCCACTTCAGTATTATACATAAAAATTCTTATCCATTTTTTAAACATATCACCAAATTTGAACAGAGACAAAGTTTTTTCAATGAAATTAAAAGATATGGAATCAAACGCCTTTTCAAAATCAATCACTAGGCCAGGAATTGTTTTATCATCACATGTTTTCATAATATCATACAAGTGAACAATCTTGTGTTTTCACTTATATTTCGACCTTTCATGAATCCTGTTTGATCTTTTGAAACTAAGGTATCTAAAACATTTTTCAATCTGTTGGCTATACTTCCTGAAGCTATTTTATAAATAACATTTAAAAGAGTAATAGGTCTCCAATTCTTCAAAAAATGTTTAAGCTTACCGTCTTTTGGTATACATACAATTGTTCCCAATTTGATATTTCTAGAAAATGAATTAGACAAAAAGGCATGATTAATTGCAGCCTGGACTTTTATCATTTTTCATTTGTTTGACAGTATCTGCAACCTCTTCATATGTTAAAAAACCCTCTAGAGAGTTTGACTGCTGATTGTTAAGTACATTTTATTTACAATTATTAAGTTATATAAATAGGTTAGAAGGACTAGAAATGGAGATATTCTCTTCCTGTTTTAGGGTTAAATTGCAATATAATTGTCATCACTGCGGATTGTCAGGATATAGTTTATGCATCTTCATTTGGACTTATAACCAAATTAAAAACATTACATTTAGAGCGAAGATATATTGTATAAGACAAACATATATTATCCATTGAATGATTATTTTACAGTTTTGTTTTATTCATATATCGGTGATAAACTAGTTTAACCTTGAAACGATGTACAGTCTCTGTATACATACGCATTGATGCTTTAACTGGAACATTGATAAAAAGTGGACATTAGAAAGGTAAGAACAGTTCAATAGAAACAACTATTTGCATAGATCTTAACGTTCTTCAAATAAATCAAATGACCTTATTATCAATCAGTAGTGTTGGTAACGAATCAATGCCTTGCGTTAATTATAATAAAATCCGCTAGATTATTTAAAATCCCACGTCGTTGATAATGAGCTTTGTAAATCAAAAGATAAAACGGATTTTAATTTTACATGGCAGTTAATTTTTAGGTTCTTAGAATAGCGCGCCAAATGGTATGCGAACGTTAAATAATTTCGGATATGACTACGTTAAATTTGTGTCCCAGCCCTGTGCGTTCTGACGAGGCCCATCTTATTTTCTTCCAGCATCTTCTTAGTATAATAACATTAGTGATTAGTTACCTTTGGTTATGCATGCTACTACGTTACGCCAAATGCTTTACACAAAACAGTTCAATTATATCACATTAAGTGGGTAACTTAAACACTCGCGTTATTCCAAAAAAAGTTGAAACATTACTATTCAAACATGCGATTTATTTACAAAAGCTTGAATATACACTCTCAACATATCATTATAACAACAAGCCCACATTTCCGTTGAATAACACTGTATATATCCCACAATGGAGCCAAACAGTTTAACAGCTTTCTTTCGTTGAAAATATTCGAATATCTTCTGAAATGTTTAGATATTAGACCCTGCCTACGTAGCTTGTAGTCTAAGTGTTTCTTGAATTTTAGTCCAGGACAAGGTTAGGGTATGAAATATTGGAAATTAATAACATGGAACTACTTCAATTTGGTTCCCGCTATAGTATCTAGTTCACAAGTGGCCCTTCACGTCTGAATACCATAATCTTAGACTGCATTCATCTAGATCAAAGTACTAGCTTGGAAGCCGACCTTGTCCCTTTATCAAGTCGACTATGCTACTTTTCCTTGCATACACCAACACGCATACAAAAGTAAGGGCAGCGACGAAAGCATGAAACCCAATACAATTAATGGATTACCACAATTATGATTATATCTGGGTTTATAATATAAAACTATTTGAATAATTTCTATAAAAATAGCCGGCTCCATAGCACCATTCACTGTACAGCGAATAAACATCTCATTTAGATTGAAAACGAATACGTACATTTATAAACGTGCGATATAAGGACGCTTTTTAAAAATGTTTAAATTGTTGTAATACTATCATGTTTCAGCGATCTTTACTGTCCATTAAAAGCGACTTAACCGTCTTTGTCAAAAGTGTTAAGTGGGCTGACAAAAATGATTGCAATATTTTCTTCCTGTTTGAGAAACTGACGAATATTTCAGTCGTGTCTTTAAATCGTTATAGTTTCGGCACGGGCGACTAGTTCTTAAGTTTGGATATTTTGCCTAAAGCTTTATATTTAGCCTCTTGTTCTGAATAATATCAGTACATCTTCAATAAAAGTAAGTCTGATCTTTAACATTTCATGTTGTCTAATCGATTTAGATTTAGTTTAATATGTTGACTGATTTTGCATTTTTTCATAAATGTATGCGAATGTATAAGCTTTCATCTTCTACGAACTGATAGCACATTCATGTTTTGAATAGAGGCAAACATATATTTTCTCTTAATTCTCAAAAGTGCAACATAAATTCAATCAAAATTACAGTATTACATCAATAAATAAAACAAAGATATATATATTTGCCGGTTTAAACCCAAGTGAGTTTCTTTTCTCTTGCGCTAAGCGTTCCAATAAAATTAACAACACATGTCTTTTTAACGATATTTCTTTAAATCTTCAAACGCACATGAACTACATCAACACCTGTTAAAGAGCTGATGTCGTTTATTCCGATTTTGGTTTATTTGCAATCCTATACAAATTCTTAGTTAGTTTTGGTTCGACTTAATTTGCCCCTATACTGCTATGTACTGGGCAAGTCTCTGCACTTCTAACCTTGGCTTCTCTGTGTACTTAAATATGCGGGCGTGTTCCTGTTCTTCTATACTGGGCATATCTCTGTATTTCGATACTCAGATGGTCCATGTACTTTGTAACTGTGCCGGTAACAGTACCCCGACATTTGGCCTGTCCCTGTTCCCCGGCATTTGACGTGCCCCTGTACTTCGACATTTGGCCTGTCCCTGTACTTCGATATTTGGCCTGTCCCTTTACTTCGACATTTGGCCTGTCCCTTTACTTCGACATTTGGCCTGTCCCTGAACTTGGACATTTTGCCTGTCTCGGTACTTTGACCTTTGGCCTGTCCCTGTACTTCGACATTTGGCCGGTCCCTGTGCATCGACATTTGGCCTGTCCCCGTACTTCGATATTTTGCCTGTCCCTTTACTTCGACATTTGGCCTGTCCCTTTACTTCGACATTTGGCATGTCCCTGTACTTCGACATTTGGCCTGTCCCTGTACTTCGACATTTGGCCTGTCTCGGTACTTCGAGATTTGGCCTGTCCCGGTACTTCGACATTTGGCCGGTCTCGGTACTTCGAAATTTGGCCTGTCCCTGTACTTCGACATTTGGCCTGTCCCTGTACTTCGACATTTGGCCTGTCCCGGTACTTCGACATTTGGCCTGTCCCTTTACTTCGACATTTGGCCTGTCCCTGAACTTGGACATTTGGCCTGTCTCGGTACTTTGACCTTTGGCCTGTCCCTGTTCTTCGATATTTGGCCTGTCTCGGTACTTTGACATTTGGCCTGTCCCTGTACTTCGACATTTGGCCTGTCCATGTACATTTGGCCTGTCTCGGTACTTCGAGATTTGGCCTGTCCCGGTACTTCGACATTTGGCCGGTCTCGGTACTTCGAAATTTGGCCTGTCCCTGTACTTCGACATTTGGCCTGTCCCTGTACTTCGACATTTGGCCTGTCCCGGTACTTCGACATTTGGCCTGTCCCTTTACTTCGACATTTGGCCTGTCCCTGAACTTGGACATTTGGCCTGTCTCGGTACTTTGACCTTTGGCCTGTCCCTGTTCTTCGATATTTGGCCTGTCTCGGTACTTCGACATTTGGCCTGTCCCTGTACTTCGACATTTGGCCTGTCCATGTACTTCAATATTTGGCCTGTCTCTGTACTTCGACATTTGGCCTGTCTCTGTACTTCGACATTTGGCCTGTCCCTTTACTTCGACATTTGGCCGGTCCCTGTACTTCGACATTTGGCCGGTCCCTGTACTTCGACATTTGGCCTGTACTTCTACAACAACATTTGGCTAGTCCCTGTACTTCGACATTTGGCCTGTACCTGTGCTTCAACATTTGGCCTGTCCCTGCTACGACATTTGGCCTGTCCCTGTACTTCGACATTTGGCCTGTCCCTGTACTTCCAAGTACATCAATTCAGGGTATGTCCTTCTACTTCTACCCTAGGCTTTTCGCTTGACTACGATACTTAACTTGTCGATGTACTAAAATGATTGGCCGATCCCTGTAGGCCGATAAAGAGAATGTCCCTGTACGTTGGAACTTGTCTTATCTCTATACGTAATGACTGAGCCTTTTCCGGTACGTCCAAACAGGAAAAAAAAGTGCCTGTACTCCGATACTGGGCTTGTCCCTCTACTTCGATAAATGACATGTCCTGTAATTAGAAACTCAGCCTGTACTTCAAAAGAATACTAGTTCCTATACTTCGATTCTTTGCCTATTCCTAAATTTAGATGTTCCATATACAATATCCAGCTCTAAAATCGAGATAACCTAACCAAAAAACATTTACCTGAAATTGCAATTACAGCAACATGAAGTGCTAAGGGGTACGATGTAGATTTTTTATTCCGTCCAATTGCCTAAAAACCAGCACAAATTCGTTTGTTCAGCAATACAATCAGATAACTTTAATGACTTTGTTATTTTTGAATTATGTTTGCCCCTAGCATTTTATCATTATTTAGGGGGTGGGGGTTGAGCTGTTTACCAGTCGGTATCTTCATTGTGACAGTGTCTGGTGTTTCTTTATCAGCCGTTTGTATGGAGCCTTTACTCTTCAAATATCGGTTATAATGGTATGTATTTAGCTGAAAGTTGCAGTTACGTCGTTTGAATTTCTGTTTTAATCAATAATTCTCAATAAAGCTTTGATGACTGTTTTAATAATTTGATTATTTGGATATGTTACTACTTGCAACTTTGACTCTAGGATCTAATAATGAGATCAACATGATTTTATTATAATGTTTGCCCTTAGCATTTAATCAATTGCATTGTCAAATAATTGTCCCATTGTAAAATGGGGTCCTATATGGATTTAGTCTTATTGAGGGAGGGAGTGAGGCGGGGTTGAGATGTTTACAAGTCGGTATTTTCATTGGAACAGTATCTGTTTGAGTAAAATCTGTGTCTTCTTTAGCAGAAAAGCGTCTGGTGTTTCTTCATCAGCCGTTTGTATGAAGCCTTAACGCTTCAAATATCGGTTATAATCGTGTGTATTTAGCTGGCCGTTGACATTATTCACATCACCGAATAACTGGCCAATTGACGAAAAATACAGCTCATTATCATTTTTTTGCAAACGATAGGATCGATGTGTCATTTGCAATTGCTGGTCATATTCACGCCAGCCAAATCAAACATATTTTCTAGCTGCCCCCTTATATCTCGCCCGTATTTCAACAACTATTGTGTACTATTGCGGTGGACTGTTAAGAATAAAGAGCTATACATAAAGAAAGGTGTTCGTCCGTTGTTCAATGTTTGATATATTAAAGACGTATTATTGTCGCTATTGATAATTGTTTACATCATCTTGACCGTTTAAAGGCTTTCTACGTCTTACAATTGACTTAAATCGACACAGTTACCAGAAATGATCTGAGATTCAATGGACGCCAACATTGAGTCGCCCAAATGGCGATGTTTGCTGGTCGAAAAAAAAACATAGCCGCATCCTGCTCTAAAGGGAAATGATCAATAGGAATTATACCTTGCTCACAATGTGCCTGATTCACAAAGGTTTTGGTTCAGTGTTGGATCTTGCTATGGCCGACCTGCACGTCCGAACTGTCGTACGTAGAGCGTCGCTGTATGATGTTGCTCTAAATGTCGCGGCGCTTGTCGGTGCTTCTGACAGTTGAGCTACGTAGCTGGCATACGGGTCGTGTTTGATCTTCACCAGGATGCACGTGAACCGTATCCATGTTAACGGCTTGGCCGTCTCGAATCGTCCGTGTTTCGCTGTCCGCAGACCATGTATGATGTTGCGAAGATCCGACTTAGATATTGTAATGAATTTAAAACAATAGTTAACAAGGAAACATCATGTTTAACCATTTGCGAGTAAATTTATTTAAACCACTGCTTATTTGCTAATATTTCTTATATTTTGTATTTATTTTATAGCCAAATCAACTACTAGTGAATAGCAATAATACTCCTCCCAAATGAATTATATGTCCCTTGAGCCGAAAAGACGCATTTTGAAGTCAAGTACTGTAGCAAGAGAACGAATTACAAGATGCGTCTTCTCAGTTTAGATTAGTATGCGGGTGCTTTCATAACAGATCTGTTTTAGATATACAGCTTTGCAAAAACAAAGTAAGTTTCAGTTATGTTTTATACCGGTGAATACGTGCGCTTTGTCAAGTAAGAATCAAATTGACCTTTATAAAATTGAAAAGACAGTGAACAACATAATATTATGCGAGTTGAACCTAAGTTGACAGTCGGTTAATAGCAACTAATATTTGTCCCATTTAAACGACAAGAGTTACCGGATTTATATTGTATCTTAATATGGAAAGGAAAATGAATTTGTAACAGAATACGGTATCCGGATAGTTTGAGAACCTTATATATATTTATATTTTTTATTAAAGCAGAAATTATTTACGTTATTCGTGTATATAACAACAGTCCCTGGAACAGCAATAACTTAGACAATAGTCCCTGCAACAACAATAACTTAGATAACGGTCCTGCAAAAACAATAACTTAGAGAACAGTCCCTGCAATAAAAATAGTTTAGTCAACAGCCATTGCAAAAACAATAACTTAGACAATGGTCCCTGCAATAAGAGTAACATCAACAACAGCCCTTGTAACACTAATTTCTTAGACAACAGTGCCTGCAACATTAATTACTTAGACAACAGTCCCTGCAACAACAATAACTAAGACAACAGCCCCTTCATTAACATAAACTAGACTAACAGTCCCTGCAACAACAATATCTTCGATAAAAGCCCTTGCAGCAACAATAACTAAGAAAACAGTCCCTGCAATAACACTAACTTGCATAATAGCCACTGCAATATTTATGCGAAAAGCTACAGAAACAAGCTAAGTAGCAAAAGATTTAAACATACATGAACCCGGTTTAATGGCACTGGGTAAACGCCAAAGACATAGAAATAAAGACAAAGGCATAAAATCACCAACAAGAAACATGGAAGAACAGCACAAAACTCCACAAGCAGCACAATGCATACATACTATATATAAAAAACTAGGCATGTTTATTAAAGATACATTGATGCAACAACAATAACATAGACAACAGTCCCTGCAATAAGAATAACATCAACAACAGTTCTTGCAACATTAATTTCTTAGACAACAGTGCCTGCAACCTTAATTACTTAGACAACAGTCCCTACAACAAAAATAACTAAGACAACAGCCCCTTAAATAACAATAACTAAACCAACAGTCATTGCAACAACAATTACTTCGATAAAATCCCCCCTGCAGCAACAATAACTAAGAAAACAGTCCCTGCAATAACATTAACTTGAATAATACTGCAATATTTATGCAAAAAGCTGCACAAACAAGCCCGGTAGCAAAAGGTTGAACATGAACCCAGTTAAATGGTACTGGGTAAACGCCAAAGACATATAACATAAAATCACAAACAAGAAACATAGAAGAACAGAACAAAACTCCACAAGCAGCACATTCATACTATATATAAAAAACTAGGTATCAAGGATACATTAATGCAACAACAATTACCTAGACAACAGTTCCTGCAATAAAACTATCTTAGACAACAGTCACTGCAAAAGCAATGAATTAGACAGCAGTCCATGCAACAACAATAATTCAGACAACAGTCCCTGCAACAACAATATCTTAGACAGCAGTCCCTGCAATTATAATAACCTAGACAACAGTCCCTGAAATTACAGTAGCTTAATCAACAGTTTTTGCAATAGCAATAACTTAGACAGCAGTACTTGAAACAACAATAACTTAGACACAGTTCCTGCAACAAAAATAACTTTGATAACAGTCCTTTAGATAATACTAACTTAGACAATAGTTCTGGCAACATCAATAATTTAGACGACGGTCCTAGCAACAAGAACAACTTAGACCAAAGTCCCTGCAATAGCAATTACTTGGACAGCAGCCCCTGCAGTAAAACTAACTTAGACAACATTCTCTGCAGCAACAATAACTTAGACAACAGTCCCCGCAGTAACAATAACTAAGACAACTTTCCCTGCAACAACAATAACTTAGACAACAGTCCTTGCAATAACAATAACTTAGTCAACAATCCCCGCAGTAACAAGAACATCCCTGTCCCTGTAATAACAATTACTTAGACAACATTCTCTGCAGAACAATTACTTTGACATTAGTATTTGCAATAACCATAACTAAGACAACAAACAATATCTGAAATAACAATAACTGATACACAAATTTCTACAACAACAACATCTTTGACAACAGTTCCTGCAATTGAAAATATTATACAACATTTTTATGCAGCGACATTAATTTATATCAAAATCCATGTAACAACATTAACTTAGACAGCAGTACCTACAACGATATCAAATAGCACCAATCCATGCTACAATAATAATACAGACACCAGTCACTGCAACAACAATTTCATAGACAATAGGACGTGTATCAACAATGTAATTAGGTATTTGTTTTTGTGAAATGCGATAATTAAATACATTTTCAATTTTAAGTTTTTCTTATTTAATATATTTTATTCTTGTGTAGTAGGTACACAGCATTATTTATTCTATTGCGGATAAAACAAACACTTATAATCATATCGATTGCAAACACTCATAAATCTTGAAACAACGCTTTAGAAGAGTTGCTGTATCATGTTACAAAGTTACAAATGACTGACAGTAGTTGCGATATTCTCTTCCTGTTTCAGAGATTTAAATGTTACATGATAGTCGCGACTGTGGATTGTCATGATTTAGACTGAGGTTAGTTCATCTCCATTTGGACTTATCATACTTTAAAAACATAGCATTTTAGCGGAGGCACGTTCTAGAAGAAATACTACCGATTGAATGATAAGTTAACAGATTTGTTTCGGTGATTAAAATATTTTAAACCTGAAATGATTTACAGTCTAAACATACATACGCAGTAATGCTTAAACTGGAATATTGATAAACAGTGAATATTTTTAAGGTAAGAACTGTTACCTATTTTCAATTTAATGCTTAAGAGGCAAAAAAACTACATCAATCGTGTTAACGTTCTTAAAATTAATTAAAATCAAACGAGCTTGTTATCAATCAGTTAAGATTGATCGTCTTGCATAAATCATAATTAGATTCGGTGAATAAATTGAAGTCATACGTCGTGTGTTATATGCCTTGTTGTATTATAAAATAACAATAATGATCTGACGTCAAAAAGTACATTTTATCACTATAAATCCGCTAAGCAAAATTTCAATATGGCTTTGACGTACAATTGATGTATGACATGTTCTTATTAGTGGTATTGCCTTGCAAGCAGCATAATGGCACCCACCCTCTTTGTCGTTTCATTCTGATTAGAACAGAAAATCGAGTAAAAACCATTTACATTTACACGCATCTTTTACACATTAACTAAATTACCAAATGTGGCGGAAGGCTATCATCCGGATACCTGTATAATAAAGGTTGCTGGGTACAAAAATATGCAAAAACATTGTCATGCAGGGCTAGCCCCTCTTCGAATGGCGAACTAGAAATCAAATCTAGATGTAAACAGTCTTTGATGACAATTCAAGCGTAAAGGGCCACTTAGATAATATGATACCAGGGGTAATACAGAATAAACGGGACTGTCCCTATATGTCCTTTATTTTACTAAAGATTTTTATTTTAAGTTCTGAATACACTTTTTTATCTACGGCAAAGATATTTTTTATTAAATTAGTTTTATTGCAGATTATATGCTATTCCATATTATTTATCACTATAGCAACCAAGTGACGTAATACCGGGGACGCTGTCGTTAACAACTTATCGCATAAAATGTGCAAGTCATTTTCTTCATAATAATGAGAGATATTTCAGCGCCAAATTGCACGATTAACGTAAATGGTATTATAACGGAAACTTAACTGAAGTGTCCCTACGTCGTGCCTTTATCATATCAAACAAGGACTTTGTTACTATTCATCGCACAAACAAATAACGTATGCAAAAGTTCGTGCAACAACGATAGCATAAGGCCGAACAATAACATTTCATGTTTTACCTGTAAAATGACTATTTATCTTTTTTAATATATAAACTAATGTTTTTTAACATTATCACATACAGCAGGTTTCAAAGCATCATCGATTTTACAACGCATTAAAAAGCTCATTTAATTTCAAAACGAATATGTCTATTCATAAACATTGAGTACGCTTTTTGACAGTGTTTAAATTGGTGTATCATGTTTCAACGATATGTTAAGTCCATTGCAGTGGGAAGGCTTACAAGAGTTGAAATATTTTCTTCCTCTTTGAGAAAAAAATCACAGATATATCAGTCGTGGTTTTAGATCAAAATACGAGTTCCGACACGAAATTCTAATAATGTTATATGAGTTGCATTTTGTCGTAAAGTAGCTCTGTGAGCTACTGCTGTAATTTATGTGTTTTCGACTTGAATAAATGTTGTTGTATCTTGTTTCTAACTTGTAGTGTCTGGATGTCTTGAATGTCTGAACGAGCGCAAACACGTCTCCTTTATCTTCATTTCAGCCAGACAATCTAAAGGTAAACCTTAAGATTCAGTACATCACTTCCAATCGCAAATTTTAGAACAAATAAGGTTATCTTTCCTGGCATGCACTACAAGCATGATATTTTACCAAAGCGAATATTGTCATTTAAAATATGTCATTCATTATGTATTGGTTATATTGTATTGTATTGGTTTTCTTCTGTTGTTTCGATGATGGTATTGGAATCATCGATGCATTTAAACAGTAAAAACATAAACAAAATCTGTTTAAGGTATGAATAATACCTATTTAGTATCTGATGAGAAAAAAATTGAGTCATACCACCGAAATACTTTCTGCATATGCTTTCTTCCATAAGTATAACACCTATCCACACGATCACAGCAATATATTGTATATGTAGAAGTATTCATTGGCGTCTGTATTACCAGTAATACATAAATAATAGTTCCCTTAATATAATTTAGCTTAACTTTATACACATAAATATTATCAGATGCACTGTCCGAAGCAATGAAGGCAATGTTTTATAAACTTATGACAAGAATTACATCAGTTAATAATTAGTCAGAAAATAACAACAAAAAGGTATAAACATATATTCTGACAATATTCTAACTATCGCCTTGTAAAGGTCAGTGAATCATGGGTTCAGTGGAGGCTTAAACTACTTTGTATGGTTCTTACTAGTTAAAAAACGTTTCAACGTTAGACACGTAGTCTTAGTAATCCGTGAAGTCCCCGCGCGACAGAGTGAGGAAACTTCGTCTATGCGAGCTGACATTCATTTCGCCGGTTTGTTTATTAAACCTTGGCCTCAACAAAAGGAAAATACTTAAGTCATTTCGCAATCTCGAATTCAAATCATATTTGCACGTTATATCATTGCGTGATTCAAAACACTAATGTTTTATTCTTTAAAGGCACGTTAACTTCTGCATGATTAAGATATCAGGATTCGGTTACATCGACCTCAGTGAAATGCATTGATTGTATAAGCCCTTTCATTTATACGGTTTATAAAGTCATCTGTCTCTTTATGTTTTAATTGTATGAACCGTATAATAGAAAGGGTTTACACTTGTTGCATTCCAGTGAGGTCGATGAAGTCAAGGGTAGTTTCTTGCATTTACTCATTATATTACATGCATGGATGAATAAGGTAATAATAAAGGACAAATATTACATATAGGTGAATAAGTGTTATGCATATACGATGTGATATCGTAGCAAGTAGATTGCCTACTGCATACAAAATATATTATTTTACAAAAAGGGTACATTATGCATTGTGTAAGTAACTCAATGAACTAATCCTTCATACCAATTAAATCGCCAGTCCAACCTAACAAGACATCCAAACAAAGTAAATATTTATGAAGTAAAGTTTGTAAATCATCTTCAAAATGACATACCATTAGTTGTGCTGCTGACGATACAAACAAGCCATAGGCGGTATCCTATACCTCAGTCACTGCAATTGAGACACTATTCACTGCAACACCAATTATTAGGACACACTGCATGAAAACAATAATAAGTTTTGTATGTGTAAAGTGCAATGATTAAATACATTTTCATCATGTTTTCTAATTTAATGAGAATATTTTATTCTTGTTTAGTACGTACACAACATTATTTCATTCATTGCGCATAAACAAACACTTATAATCAAATATATTGCTAACACTCTTGAAACTTAAAAAGTTGTTGTATCATGTTACATCGCCCTATTCATTGCATTGTAATATTGCTTAATTATGTAAGGTAAGAAGGAGTAGAAATGGAGATATTTTCTTCCTTATTGAATGATTTAAATGTTTTATCATCGTCTCGACAGTGGATTGTCATGATTTAGACTGAGGTAAGTGCATCTTCAATTGGAGTTGTCATCATTTTAATAACATTTTTAGCAAATATACATTCTACAAGAAATACATTATATATTACCAATGGGATGATTAGTTTATAGATTTGTTAAGGTACATAAAATATTGCAAACCTGAAACGTTTTACAGCCTAACTATACATACGCATTCATGGTTAATTTGGAATATTGATAAATAGTGGATATTATTAAGGTAAGAACTGTTTCCTATTTTCACTTTATTGTGAAGAGTCAAAAAACTACATAACGTTAACGTTTTATAAATTAATCAAAATCAAACAAACTTTTAATCAATCAGTACTGTTAGCTCAGAATGATCGTCTTGCATATATGATAATTAAATTCGATGAATAATTTGAAGTCATACATCGAGTTATTATGCTTTGTTTGATCAAAAAACAACAATCATGATCTGACGAATATTTTATGTGGAATAATTTAATGAAATTGTTTATTAATATTTGCAAATAAAGATTTTTACCATCTACCACGATATGATCACACGATCACGTTTTAAAAAATATATTTACACACGTATGACAATATATATAATTGTCAAAATGCTTCGAGAACATATACAGATATATGTATATATTTCATCCCGAAGAGTCACAGAACAAAATAGATAGGTCAACAGATGTTTGGGCGGACGGACGGACGGACGTTACAGAATACACAGAGGATATTTTAATAGGGCGCTTTTCTGGTGACCTGTATTACGTCGAGTTTTGTGTGTAAACAGGTATCCGTCGAAACCGCTGAAAAAAAGTTTTATCGTAATATTTCATTTTACTTACATGCCTATTTAATCATTCCTTATAATATTTCGGTTTCAATTTGATTTAAATTTACTGCAACCTGTCAAATGCGCGTATGAATTCGAATGTGTTACGTAGTTTTGTGTTATGGAGTCAAGGGAGGCAACTACAGCGAAACTAAGTCAGAAGTTACAAAATTGAGTTTATTGATCAAACTAAGAACACAATACTTTGTGGTTTAGCAAAATTATATTCATGATAATAAACATGGATAATGCAGTAATTTATGACTTTCTAAATGCCAAAGAACTAGTTCACTAAAGAAGCTGTCCAGATGGATTGGAATAGTTATCTGCTTCGTCCTTATCTTAATTATTATTTGAAGAACATGAGAACCATGTTTCTGAGTATTTACATGCTTCTATGGCGTAAGCAAAGTTAAGTTTACGTATTTAAAAGTTGACAGGTTTTACCAGGTTTTTCTTGTCCAGCTATTTTTATCAATGCGAAAGTAGTTCCGAGATAACACACGTTACTCGCATGATGCGGAATCAGAAACGACAGTATCAGTACGGCCTGCTGTATTTTCACTATTTGATATGGAAAAGGAATTTGATTGGCATATACTCATGTTTAAATATAGTGTAGCCTTTCTAGTCCATCAAGCGTCCTGTGTCTGCATCCAATCATAAGGAATTTCTACTTTATCACTTCTTGGAAAACATCTTCCAAACGTGATTTAATAAAGCTTAGACACCAGTAGCTATAGTCTATGGCTAAGATCTTAGAGAATGGTCCTGTGTCAAATGTCCACACATGATTCTAGGGTAAGAAGTACTTTGGGTCCACATATAATTGCATTAATATTTATTATATTACTAAGTGTCCTCAAATTAATGCATACTTTGATAAAATTGACCGTTTACGTTTTTACCTTAATCGGGAATGTTGGGATACGAGTGAGGTTGTGCACACAAACTAGTTTATTCTCCCGGTAAACTTACATTTTACTGACCGTTCCAATGCGGTACCTAACAATCCCTGATACACCCTTCCATTGTGTTTTTTGTGTTTTACTCCATGTTTCTGATTTGTGATTGTTTGATTTCGTGTTCTTTGTCTTTACGACTACATCGCTTGTTTCTGAAGTTGTTAATATAAATATAAGGATTTTAAGTGTTCTATAAGGAATGTAAGATAGACATTTAGAAAGATGAATTGTCGGAAACCAATAGAAAGCACCAAGCTTATATAAGACACACAATGTAGTATTTATCAACCATTTATGAAATTATTTATTTTGATGCGAATGTTAAACCGATAAATTCCTTTTTCTTTACTAGTGGACCAACAAAAGTACTTACCTGCTATGTAGTATCATCATCATGATAACATTATGCATGATTATTTCTAAACCAGCAGGTAAAATGGAGAACATTGTAACACTCAACAAGCGGTTTTCCTTTTCGAACCTAATGTTTGAAATGTGTCTAAGAGTTGAAAATGTTTTATGTTGCAGGCATCGATGATGAAAATAAAGGTTAAGTATACAATTTTAAACTTATTGTTCCACTGCATAGCTTAAATATTATCCTAGTGAGCATGTCATGACTGCTGTATCAAATATCCTTGTTTTATCTCATATCTGAGTTGCTTTTAAAACGAATGGGAATAAGGAAAAGGGAAAACTACAACTTTGCTTTGTTGCATTATATTCTTCCTGTTTTAAATGTGCGTTAAATAGTGGAATATATTTATCCTGTATCTATCAATTGTATAGTAATATTATTGTTTACTCGTAACGCCTAGCGGGTTTGTATATTCTTTTTTAAACATAATGCTTTTTCCGTTTCCGCCTTTTAGGTTGTCATTTATTAAATGAGTTCCAAAATGGTATTGTTTTTTCAACAAAACGAATACGAATAAAATATTATATAAAGAAAACTCATTAATATATTTTGGTGGTACAGGCTCATAGCTGTAAACATCTGCTTGTTAGTGCATATGCCTAAGAATAACATTATACTCTCTCATATTTACAAGAAATGCAGATTCTGAAGACCAGCCAGAGAATGAAAAGAAACATTTTCTACTGGTTGTTCATATATCTCCTTTGCAAAGGAGGTAAGTAAGAGCGAAACTTTAAAACGCGTTTCGAAATGATTAAAAATACAAATAATATATATCAAGGCTAATGTAACTGATCGCATGCTGTCGCTTGCAAATTGTTTTTGGTAAGTTAATTATTTCCAATTCTGACCACAAGAACGGAGGCTAGGCAATCCCTTTTAATATGTATTGAAGCCACATATAGTAAAAACTAGTTACAGATGAAATTTTCTCTATTTCCATCTGATCAAAATTAGAAACATTAGCAGTACAATAGCAATAACGACAAATTATAATTATGTTATAGAATCTGCCATCGACTGCAGTGGACGCTGTGCCTGTTGCATTGACGGAGAATTAGGGTGTGGAACCAAGCCAGGACTAGGAGAAGATACAAACTGTTTAAAAGGATGCGTTGACACCATTTATGGTCATCAATGTAAAACTCCTTGTAAAGGCAATAAGTGTTTAAAATGCTCTCAGGACACAGGGGAACACTGTAATACTTGCAAAAAGGGATTTTATGGCACACTTAACAACTGTGTTGATTCTTGTCCAATTCGATGTATTGATAACACATGTGAGAACGACGGTAGTTGTACATGTATACCAAATTTTAAAGGTAACAAATGTGACACATGCGTTCAGGGGCGATATGGAGATAACTGTGAAAACACTTGTTCTATTGGCTGCATTGGCGAAACCTGCAATAGAAATGGAAGCTGCAGCTGTAAGTACAATTTCGCTGGAACAAAATGTGACTTATGTGCAGCTAATTATGAAGGAGAGAAATGTAATAATTGCGTCCAAGGGAAATATGGCCTTCTTTGTCAAGATACATGTGCTTATATCAATTGCCGTTGTCGTCAACAGTTAGGCTGTGATTCGTGTAAAGCTGGGTTTTATGAAATAAGTGCCTTTTGTAAAACGGCATGCGGTAAGGGTTGTGTTAATGCGACATGCAAAAATGATGGCAGTTGTTCCTGTTTACCGAATTTCATGGAACCGAATTGTGAGAAATGTCAAAGTGGATTTTTTGGAAACACATGCAATAGAACATGCTTTTATCCTAACTGCAAATGCACAGCCGAATATAATTGCGATGTATGTATGGAAGGTTATTACAACGCTTCTTCAAACTGTAATCATTCCTGTTCTGAGGGCTGCAGAAATGCTTGTCAAAATGATGGATCTTGCAATTGTAAACAAAACTTTAATGGGACAAGATGCGACTTTTGCGATGATGGTTTTTATGGAAATAACTGCTCAATGTCGTGTATTCAGGTATACCCTAATTGTCTTAAATGCAAACGAAATGACGGGTTTTGTATGAAATGCACAAATGGATTTTTCTCAAGTAATGGAAAATGTTTTGCATGTGGAATGAATTGTTTACAAGGGAAATGCGACCCTACCAATGGTCGTTGTACATCGGGATGCAAGGCAGGATTTTGGTCTGACAAATGCAATGCAAAATGTAAGCTCAACTGTTCATCGTGTGACCAGTTCTCGAGTGTATGTTTGAACTGCACTACAGATGTCGTTTTCGGACATTTTTGCAATATGTCATGTAACCCTTCCTGTGTCCAGTCGCAATGCCATCATGAAACTGGAAAGTGCACACATGGATGCATTTTTAATCGGCATGGCATTTATTGTGAAAAAGAATGTCCCGACAATTGTGAACAGAATGACGGCGAATCACCATGCAATGGCAGCGGTGTTTGCACTAATGGGTGTGTCGTTGGATATACAGGGAGTTTCTGTAAAATAGGTATGAATATTACTTTTCTAATAACAAGTTGGTTTATTACACTTTGTGCACCCTTAAATTTATAATTTTTTCATCAAAAAGTTATTGTATTCTTATCAAAAGTGTTCAATGTGGCTAAGAGTTTGATAGTTCGATACAATATAGAAAAGAATCTATATACAATTCGAGCTTTATCAATCAATATTTTAAGGTGCACAATACAATACTTATACTCAGAAGAAAAAGTTAAGTCAGTATTTTCATTTTTTAACTAAGTCAACAATTTTGAAAATAGTTTAAGTAAATACGTCTAAACAACAAGTGGTTGACCTATTTATTATCAATACATCGGTTAATCCCTAATTTGCCACTGCATACAGTAGTTTTGCTATTTTTTTCGAAATTAACGTGGTGCACGTGCACACGTTAATCGGCATGGCCATTTTGTCGGCAATTTTATCAAATGAATAGTGTAATGGTCACATTGAAATAATCAGGACACAACATATCGACAACAATCATGGGACGTCGCCCAGGCTTATCATTAGATAACAGAAATATCGCTTTAGGATTGCTGGACGCCAGTATACGCGTAGCTGACATCGCACGTCGTTTTGGTGTTTACAAACGGACTATTTGTCGTCTGCAAGAACGATTCATTCAAACAGGCAGCGTTAAGGACAGGCCGCGGTCACGCAGACCTCGTAAAACGACGCCACGCGAAGATCGGTACAAAGTGACGTCATCTCGACGTCATCGTTTCATGCTTGCCCGGAAGATCGCAAATCAATTGAGAATTGCCACAGGAACCAGAATTTCGGTTTTCACCACACGTAATCGTTTTAAGGCCGCACAACTTCGCGCTCGTCGCCCTTACGTTGGCTGATATTCTACAGCAGGATAACGCTCGCTGCCACACTGAACGTTACGCACAAAACGTTCTGGCTGGACACAACATCGAAACCCTTGATCGGCCTGCGAAATCACCTGATCTCTCACCGATCGAGCATATGTGGGACTACCTTGGACGTAAAGTACGTAGCAGAGATGACGTCAATAACGTTGCGGACCTTGAGCGGGTTTTACAGGAGGGATGGGCGAGAATACCACTTCACGTTATTAGAACACTAATAAACATCATGAGACGTCGGGAATCGGGAGCTCATTAATCGAGGGGTGCCCACACTAGATATTGACATCGACAGAATTTTTCATTTCGACCCCTATGCTAAATATGACGTGTAAAATACTGGAATCAGCTGGTATTGTGTGTTTAAATTGTTAACAAATGTTGGATATTAAATAAACTATGTGGTAAGTCAAATGTTTTTACGTTATAGTCTTAATTCCGAAATTTATTTGAAAAAGTAGAAGTACTGACTTAACTTTTTCTTCTGAGCATATTTTCTGCCTGAACAAGAAACAAGTCCTTATAACGTTGTGTGTGTTTTTATGCAAGCTTATTTAATTGTACCAAAATGTTATTAAAGATAAATCTGTTCATGTTATCATTGTCAAATAATTGATCCGAACCAAGGGCACGCCCGTAGGGCGGTCACGAAGCGCGTGACCGGCCACACAACGTGACCGAGAGTTAAATATTTAAGCTGGACCTGAAATCCATGAATTATTCTTGTTCTTTCATGCTTATTCATTATTATAACATTTGACTGAAAATGCGTGCATGTGCAGTTCATGAAAAAGTGCGTGCGACACTTCTTAACAGATGTCATGACGCGTTGTGATTTAAGATTATTGTTGACGTTTTTAAACTACTCAATCTTTTTTACTTATTTCCATTTTTAATATGATTATTATAAGTCTTGGTAATAATAAATGTATTTGAACTTTACTGAAATGTCATTATGTTACTTTCATTAACAACAAATTAAACACAATAAGATGCGTGTTGCTGCGCGTAGGTCAACTGGCATAGAGTGTACAAGACGAAATGTTCAAGCATGGATACAATTACCTAAGCTTACCAGGTGTGCAGGATAAATATACATATGTTTTAGCCAAAAAGGAAGCGGTTTCAGCCGGGACACCAGGAGGAGTCATTGCTCGAGGTGTCAGTGGTGGGGTGGTTGTTATTATTGGCGTCGTTGTTGCCATACTCCTACTTCGTCGAAGGTATCAACATTTTATTTTGTCGAAGTTGTAGTAAAATTAATTACTACTTTGAAAAAATGAAATATCATGACATAAGTTTAATAAGTAATAGCGTAAATGGAGATTATGTATAATAATAATTTACAAATAAACCATGATTTTGTAATGCAGCTTATCTTTTATTAGATCACTTCGTCTGCCTGCCTCCAACGAAAACAAGAGAAAGGATAACAAACCGTTACAACCTAATTTTTCCGAAAAAATAATAAAAGAGTGTAAGTCCATTTAGAAAATTACCTTTCCTGGTAAGAAAATCATGCATTCGATTACTTTTGTAAAACCTTAACTAAATACACAGACTATGATGTTAGGTTCTTAATAATATGCTTGCAAAGCTAATAAATAGTGTAAATTGACACATTATAATATTTTACTTTACCTGTTAGCACCAGCGAACGAACGTACATGCTACAACGAAGGACAGATTAAAAAAGCTTCTACAAAATATAATTCAAGTAGCATTAAGCCGCCAACAAACAACCCTATTCCCACCGAGCTTTACGCGAATGCAAATGTGTGAACTGCATCTGAAAACGATTTTGATCTGGATATAGGTAAGCATAACAACGCTTTCTGTTATATTTGATTCTGAGGTCTACGTTTCAAGTTCATTTTATACAGACCATATAAAAATGATGAATTTGTGAAAAAACGCAGTTTTATCATTAACACTAACTTCAATACATCGATTTCCTTAACATAATGATATGTCAAGAAGGTTCTATTCTAGCTCAACGGTTACATGCGCCATATTTTTATTTCAGAACAAATCTCGACGATTGAGTTAGATCAGCGAGAAATCGATATAACATATGAACAGCTACAAGGACAGGCAAACGAACACACATACAGAAATGTTGACGACCATTATACTGTGCTATCGAATGTTCATAATACTTAGATTGCTCATTCTTATGCTCAAACAATGAAATAGGCAGTTCATTTGTACATATTTTTTCTCAGTGTTTTTTTTGAAAGTTTGTTAAACAGAAATAAACAAGGAATGTCTAGCGCTACATGAATGTAAAACACTTTAGATAACAGTGGTAGTTTTAAAAAAAGTTTGTACACAATTTGTTGTAAAGAAAGTTGGTAGGCAACCCATTATCAGAAACAGTTCAGAAAGTTTTGGGTTTTGGCATACACCGAGCATATGATTGTAAAAACCCGGAAATCGGCATTGTGTTTCATCGTCTGAAGTTAAGCAGTAAATATTATATGTATATATTATATTATATATTAAATTTTATACCAGGTTCAATTGTTTTCTGATAAATGGTTCATTCTTACCTTTGATGTCACTTTGCATTCACCGTTGCTCAATGCTCAAACCATTCAATGAAATGATTCAGTCTTTTCAGTCTTGTAACCAGTACTTTAAAAGTCCCTTTATTATACATGATATTAAAATTGACGTATGCAAAACCATATAACTGACAATATAAGCAGCTCCAAACTTTTAAATTGTATCATACTATTTAATTCCAAACATACACTTCGAAATCCAAACATCGACTAGTTACTTTGATGGGGTCGCATTACACCCTCTACCACCACTGCTTGTTTTATATATGCGCACTTTTTGCGACGTCTTAGGTCTACAGTATCAGCACACTATAATTTATGATATAAAAATAACTAATACCAAGGAAAATACTGAAACATACCTAGCAACAGAAACGGTCAATTAAATAATAAACTTGATTTTAAATGCCTTTAAAGCAATGATTAACATTTACTCAACGAAAAAAGACAAAACAGCGCAAGGACACAAAAATCTTAAACATTAAAATACCGTTATACATCATTAAGGTTTTTTAACAGTTTATAAAAAACGTATTTTATATTTACTCCTTTTTGAATCTATCTATTTCTGAAGACATTTAATACATTATATGTGACAAAGAATCATCTAGTAAGTAAAATTAGTTAATTGAAAAGATAATACATTGAAGCATGTGTGGTATTGCCGTATTCAAATTACCACTATTGAAGCAATCTGTACACTGTACAATAAACACTTCCGCCTTGCTTTTGTAAACAAGTTAAAGTTAAAAAAAATCCTCTAGTTTTCGACACTCAAAAAAATTTGATATATGTCATTACAGCCAAACTCTTCTTCTTAAGCAATAAATATGTTTTATCACTTGGGTATTGTTGCAAGGAGAAATAACATTTTCTTTTTATCATTTAAATTTAAGTAAATGACTCGTAAGTAATTTGGGCTGCGATAAATTTCACATAAATCTATGCGCTTAACTTCGTTTTTTTTTTTCATTTTCTTTATACATATGAATGACAATTTACATGGCCTTGTACATGTAATGTGTGCCAGGTAATGTACAAAGCAATCAGATTGAAGTAAACTGATTTTTATATCATATTTTGCCGGTGCTTAAAACGTTTCATTACAGTATATGTTTTGGGTAAACCTTTCTCAATGACGGTAATTATTGAGAGAAATGGTATGAACTTCCCTCCTGCATGTGTTTGATGTTAAGTGGGATTGGAACGATGTGAAATGAAAATAAATATAAAATAAGTACGGAATACTAAGTGTCACAATCTGTGTCCGGGCAAACGCTACACGTACGACCACGATTTTGGAACACCGTGCTACGCGAGCAAAGTGTCATATTATCATTAAAACTGTTTTAGATTCGTATTTTATCAGTTGTTATAATCAGACGGTATACTAAGTAACTAATACTATATATGTTTTGCTATATACTTTCAATAACGGCAAACTTTAAATCATATGTAATTGTAAATTAAGATTTACAACTTTTTTTTAAATCAATCCCTTCTCTCACTCAGGTAAGCGCACAGTGGTATATGAGTTGTATTTGCACAACAAGAACTAGCAAATGAAATCAGAATTATGTATTATAGTGATTAACAGTTCACCAACATGTACATGCATGTTATTACAGGTAAAATAAAAGAACGACATTATGATTTTGAATACAAATGCGTATAATCATATTTATCTAAAACATAAAAGCTGCTTCACTCAGATTATTCAATAGATTTTAATGAAATTGAATAGAAAAAAACAGTCGCGAAACTTTCAGAAATCCAAAACCTTATGCCAACGATAACGGGATTTCTGATAAAATACAGAATTCATCTTATTTGGAGACGTAGTTTATTGTCTGAAAATTATAATAGCAAAATAAAAGCAGAATACTTATTAGATTCGACAAGAAATAAAGCACATATGACTGTTTTTCGGTAATGTTCAGCGATAATCAAAGCAGTAGTCGCCGTATCGGAACATTTTATCCCCTTCACTCGTCATATCCGGTAAGGGACGCAACTCTTCTGCGCCAACTGATTTATTGACTGAAAGGGTGTAAAAATAATATCGGAAATATCGCGCGATTTCCGCTTTAGTGAGCAATAGAAATAGAGATAAATGTTAAAAAACAAACTTCCGTGATATCATGTGGCCAGGCATACATTATTTTAGATGATTAAAAGAATAAACGCAACAATCATTTTGTCCCACACTATTTCTTGCTGACTTTCACCGTTTATAAAAACCCAGCAGTTTTCTTAAGGAAGGCACTATTTGTTTATATTAAGCAAGTTACGTTACAAATATCGATAAACATACATACGCTATTTTTATACTTATTGGGACCTGATCGGGGGAAGCGAGAGTACTGGCTTAAGGTAGAAAGCGGAAGTAATCCCGATTGAAAATGGGCCGCGCGCGGTATGCTATCTCGCTATTGATAGCAATGACGTTTGACATCATCTTTACCGTTTAAGGATTTATTACGTCTTAAATCGACAAAGCTACCATAAATTATCTTATATATAATGGAAGTCAACATTGAGTCTCCCAAATGGCGACGTTTGCTGGGCGACATAAAAATGGTTGCATCTTGCCCTTAAGGAAATGATCAATAGCGGTTATACCTTGTTCAAAGTGTGCCTGATTCACCCAGGTCGTGGTGAAGGGGTGGGGGATCTGGTAGGGCCGATCTGGTCGTCGGAATTGTCGTAAATCATATGATATGGCTCTAAACATCGCGGCGCTTGACCCTGCTCCAGACGGTTGAGCTACGCGGAGGGCAGACGGGGCGTTTTTGGTTTTCACCTGGCGCACGTAAACTGTATCCATGTTAACGGCGTGGCCGTCTCGAATCATGCGTGTTCCGCTGTCCGCAACCCATGTATGATACGTTTGGCGATTTTTTATCTTCACCTGGGCGCACGTGAACTTTGTGCTTCGCTTTCCACAGACCATGTATGATGTTGCGAAGATCCGACTCAGATATGGCAATGGATTTAAAACATAAGTTAACGAGGAAACGACATCATGATCATAAATAAGCAAGTAATTAAAACAACTGCTTTTTCGCCTTTATTTCTTATATTTTGTAATTATTTTATAGACAAATCAACTACTAGTGCGTAGCAATAATACTTCACCCATATTTAGTATAAAAAAAATGTATGTCCCTTAAGTCGAAAAAGCGCATGCCGTAGTCAAGTATTGTAGCAAAAAAAGCGAATGATGAAAAACGCGTCTTTGCAGCTAAGATTATTATGCGGAAGCTTACAAAACCATTCTGTTTTACATATACAGCCATACAAAAAACAAAGTAAGTTTTACATATGTTTTATACCGATGACCACTAATTAAATATTTGTCTCAGTTAATCGACATGAGTAACCGGAATTATTTTGTATCTTAATATTGAAAGGGAAATGAATTTGTACCAGAAGACGGTAGCGAGATAAATTGATAACTTTATATTATTTATAAACATAATGTAAAAGCAGAACATCTATACGCTATTGGTGTATATAAAAATAGTCCCTGCAATAACAGAAACTTCCACCACAGTCCCTGCAGTAACAAAAACTTAGACCACAGTCCCTGCAATAACAACAACTTAGACAACAGTCCCTGTAAGAACAATGTAATTATGCATTGGTTTATTTTGTAAAATGCAATGATAAGAACATGATCATTTAAATGTTTTCCAATTTAATCAGACAGTTGTAAACATAGAAGGTACACATCATTTTGTTATTCATAGCGTAAAACAACTCTTATTATTAAATCAATAACGATGATTCATAAATCTTGAACACTTTTCTGAAAATGTTTAAGTCGTTGTATCATGAAACAAAGCTCTATTTAGTGCATTGCTAAACTGTGTTAGGTATGTATGACTAACAATGGTTGCGATATTCTCTTCCTGTTTCAGATATTTAAATGTTACAAGATAGTCGCGACTTCAAGTTGTCATCATTTAGACTAAGGTTAGTGCATTTACATTGGGATTTATCATACTTTTAATAACATTACTTTTTTAAACGGAGGCACATTCTACAAGAAATACAAAGTATAACCCATTGAATGATTAGATTTCTTCCGTGGCATAACATATTTTAAACCTGACAGGGTTTAAAATCTTAACATACATAAGCATTTATGCTTTAACTGGAGTATTGATAAATAGTGGATATTATTAAGGTAAGAAATGCTACCTTTTTTCAACTTTATGTTAAGATGCTAACAGCTTTATGAATCGTGTTAAATTAATGCTTGATATCAATCAGTTCTGTGAGTTAAGAAGTATCGTCTTACACAAATCTTCATTAAATTCGCTAAATACATTGAAGTCATACGTCGTGTGTAAAATGCTCTGTTGGATTATAAAATAGCAATCATGGTATGACGTCAAAAAGTACACTACTTTTATATGATATCATCCACGCCAAATTTAAATATCTTCGCATGATGGTAGTTTGGTGTTAAGAAGATCTATTTTTATTCAATCATGTAAATATTAAATCAAACCGCAAAAAAACGATATACAACGTAAATTATTTGCTTTGACGTACGTTTGATGAATGAAATAAGTAATCAGTGGTAATGCGTTGCAAGCAGCAGAATGAATTTCACCCTGTCAACCCTTACTTAACGGTTTTAACATATACAAAGTGAACAGCTGTGTTAAAACCAGGCTGAAGATCAACTTATATAACACAATGTCCTGTTAGTCAGTTCCACTAAGAACATACAAGCCCACCCTTACGCTATTTGTAACGATGAACAGAGAGGCCATATGTGTTACCTCTTTGTCGTTTCATTCGGGATTAAAATTGAAAGTCAAGTAGAAACCATTAACATAAACACGCATTTGTTACACATGAACCAAATCACCATATGAAGCTCAAGGCTATCAATTGGATTCCTGTATACGAGGGTGCTGGGTACCAAAATACGCTAAAATATCGCCATGCAGGGCTAGCCCCGCTTCGAATGCCAAACTAGAAATAAGATCTAAATATAAACAGTGTATGGTTACAATATTCAGGCGTAAAGGGCCACTTAGATTATATGATAATTGGTACATTAACTAAAACTATATTGAAGTTTCCCTACGTCGTTCCTTTATCAAAACAAGAACTATGTTATAAATTGTTGCACAAACAAATAACGTACAAAATAGTTCGTGCAACAACGGTTTCAGAATGTTTTACCTGTAAAATGATTATATATATTTTTTAGTATATAAACTTATGTTAAGTAACATGTTATGACATACAGCAGGTTTCAAAGCATCATTGATTTTACAACGTATTAAAGAGCTCAATTGAATTCAAAACGAATATGTTCATTAATAAACCTTGAGTAAGCTCTTTGACAATGTTTAAATTGGTGTATCATGTTTCAACGATATGTTCAGTTCATTGCAGTGGGAAGGTTTACAAGAGTGGGAATATTTTCTTCCTGTTTGAGAAAAACATTTATATATCAGTCGTGGTTTTAGATTGTTACGTAGTTCCGACACGAATTACTAAAAGTGTTATTAAGTTGTATTTTGTCGTAATGTAGCTCTGCGAGCTACTGTTGTAATGTATGTGTATTCGACGTGAAATAATTGTTCTTTTATCTTGTATCTAACTTGTAGTGTCTGGATGTCTTGAATGTCTGAAAGGGCGCAAACGCGTCTCCTTTATCTTCTTTTCAGCCAGACAATCTAAATGTAATATTTTAAGGGTCGGTTCATCACTTCCAAGCTCGACAGTTAATTTCCACTTCGATTATCTTTTCTGTGATGCACTACAGCATGATGATTGAACAAAGCGAATATTGTAGTATTGGTGATCGGACCGAAAAATTACTATTGATAATCGGTTTATGGAACAGATCAATGATCGATTATTAATCGATTAAATTATTATTTAATTATCTTTGGTCATCATTATAAGGCATACAGATACCGAACTTGCACCCGGTTGTAAGCACCAATGTTCACTTACAATATGGTTTGTACATTTATTTGTATAAATTACATTATTTATTCAAATCGTTCAGTGTTTACAAGTTACTATTACAAAACATGAGACCACAGGCTCTTATTTTTGTCTTACATTTAGCGAATAACTGAAAAGAAGGTATAAACCTATATTCTGACAATATTTTAACTACCGACTGGTAACGGTTAGTGAATCACGAGTTCAGTGGAACATGTGTGTACTTGAGGCTTGAACTACTTTGTATGGCAATTACTAGTTCGAAACGTATCGAGACATGTAGTCTGAGTAATGGCTGAAGGCCCCGCATGACAGAGTGAGGAAACTTGTATATGCGAACTGACATGCATTTCGCTGGTTTGTTTATTAAACCCTGGCCCCAATATAAGGAAAATACTCGCAATTTTGCAATCTCGAATTCAACTCATTTTTGCCACGTTACAGCAGTACATGATTCGAAATAACTACTGTTTTACTCTTTAAAATCACGTTTTGCATGATTAAGATATCGACCTATACATCCACCTCAGTGAAATGCATTAATTGTGTAAACACTTTTAACTATACGGTTTATGAAATTATCTGTATATTTATGTATAAATGTTATGAACCGTATACTTGAAAGGGTGTATACATGTTGCATTCCAGTGAGGTCAATGAAGTCAAGTCAAATTTCTTGCATTCACTCATTTAATAACACGTATTGACAAATTGGGTAATATTAAAGGACAAGAATTACATCTAGGTGAACAAGTGACATGCATATACGAGGGAAGATCGTAAACATAATTAGGAAACGCTCGAAAATATGTTACACTGACATGACCTTTTTCTTTGCAATTGTTTGTTGTGAAACAAGGCCCAGCCATTATTCTTGTAATTTCATTTTCACAGTTCCTAAAATGCAAGTAGAAAATGCCTGCCGCATACAGAATATATGATTTTACAAAGAAAGGTACGTTTTGCAGTGTGTAAGTAACTCAAGGCACTTATTCTTCATGCCAATTAAATCGCCAGTCCAACCTAACAAGACGTCCAAACGAAATGTTCATGAATTTTGTAAATCATCTTCAAATTGACATACCATTAGATGTGTTGCTGACGCTACCAACATGCCGATATTTCATACTTATTTATGTGTAGGTAACTGTCAGCCACTATGACCAATATCGTGTTCGTTTCCTAGACAGAGGCATATCGATCTAAGCCCTGGTGGAGTTCGATCTAACGACCTTTTGCGTCAGAGGCGGCGGTAAAGTAACCTTTACCACAGTCCCTGCAATAACAATAACTTAGACAATAGTCCCTGCAGCAACACTATAATAAGGTATTTGTTTTTGTAAGATGAAATGATTAAATACATTTTCAATTTTCAGTTCTCTTATTTAATAAGTTTATTTTACTCTTGTAAGTAGGAACACAGCATTATTTATTTCATAGCGCAAAAAAAAAACTTATACTCAACTCGATTGCGAACACTCATAAACCTTGAAAACGCTTCTTAAATGTTGTTGTGTTATGTTTTACCGCTCTGTTCAGTGCATATTAATCTTGCTAAATTATGCTAGGTTAGAAGGACTAGAAATGGAGATATTCTCTTCCTGTTTTAGGGTTAAATTGCAATATAATTGTCATCACTGCGGATTGTCATGATATAGTTTATGCATCTTCATTTGGACTTATAACCAAATTAAAAACATTACATTTAGAGCGAAGATACATTGTACAAGACAAACATATATTATCCATTGATTGATTATTTTACAGTTTTGTTTTATTCATATATCGGTGATAAACTAGTTTAACCTTGAAACGATGTACAGTCTCAATGTACATACGCATTGATGCTTTAACTGAAGCATTGATAACAAGTGGACATTAGAAAGGTAAGAACAGTTCAATATCAACAACTTTTTGCATAGATCTTATGTCTTAACGTTCTTCAAATAAATCAAATGACCTCATTATCAATCAGTAGTGTTGGTACAGAATCAATGCCTTGCATTAATTATAATTAAATCCGCTAGATTTTTTGAAATCCCACGTCGTTGATAATGAGCTTTGTTAATCAAAAGATAAAACGGATTTTAATTTTACATGGCAGTTAATATTTAGGCTCTTAGAATAGCGCGCCAAATTGTATGCGAACGTTAAATAATTTCGGATATGACTACGTTAAATTTGTGTCCCAGCCCTGTGCGTTCTGACGAGGCCCATCTTGTTTTCTTCCAGCATCTTCATAGTAAAATAACATTAATGATTATTTGCCTTTGGTTATGCATGCTACTCGGTTACGCCAAATGCTTTACACGAAACAGTTCAATTATATCACATTTAGTGGGTAACTTAAACACTCGCGTTATTCAAAAAAAGTTGAAACATTACTATTCAAACATGCGATTTATTTACAAAAGCTTGAATATACACTCTCAACATTTCATTATAACAAAAAGCCCACATTTCTGTTGAATAACACTGTATAGGTCCCACAATGGAGCCAAACAGTTTAACAGCTCCCTTTCGTTGAAAGTATTCGAATATCTTCTGAAATGTTTAGATATTAGACACTGCCTTCGAAGCTTGTAGTATAAGTGTTTCTTGTGTTTTAGTCCAGGACAAGGTTAGGGTATGAAATATTGGAAATTAATAACATGGAACAACTTCAATTTGGTTTCCGCTATAGTACCTAGTGCACAAGTGGCCCTTCACGTCTGAATACCATAATCTTAGACTGCATTCATCTAGATCTAAGTACTAGCTCGGAAGCCGACCTTGTCCCTTTATCAAATCGACTATGCTACTTTTCCTTGCATAAACCAAAA
This sequence comes from Mya arenaria, assembly GCF_026914265.1. Taxonomy (NCBI): domain Eukaryota; kingdom Metazoa; phylum Mollusca; class Bivalvia; order Myida; family Myidae; genus Mya; species Mya arenaria. The sequence continues at coordinate 59,147,638 of NC_069131.1, forward strand.
CGCATACAAAAGTAAGGGCAACGACGAAAGTATGAAACCCAATACAATTAATGGATTACCACAATTATGATTATATCTGTGTTTATAATATAAAATTATTTGAATAAACTCTATAAAATTCAGCCGGCTCCATAACACCATTTACTGTACAGCGAATACACATCTCATTTAGACTGAAAACGAATACGTACATTTATAAACGTGCGATATGAGGACGCTTTTTAAAAATATTTAAATTGTTGTAATACTATCATGTTTCAGCGATCTTTACTGTCCATTAAAAGCGACTTAACCGTCTTTGTCAAAAGTGTTAAGTGGGCTGACAAAAATGATTGCAATATTTTCTTCCTGTTTGAGAAACTGACGAATATTTCAGTCGTGTCTTTAAATCGTTATAGTTTCGGCACGGGCGACTAGTTCTTAAGTTTGGATATTTTGCCTAAAGCTTTATATTTAGCCTCTTGTTCTGAATAATATCAGTACATCTTCAATAAAAGTAAGTCTGATCTTTAACATTTCATGTTGTCTAATCGATTTAGATTTAGTTTAATATGTTGACTGATTTTGCATTTTTTCATAAATGTATGCGAATGTATAAGCTTTCATCTTCTACGAATTGATAACACATTCATGTTTTGAATAGAGGCAAACATACATTTTCTCTTAATTCTCAAAAGTGCAACATAAATTCAATCAAAATTACAGTATTACATCAATAAATAAAACAAAGATATATATATTTGCCGGTTTAAACCCAAGTGAGTTTCTTTTCTCTTGCGCTAAGCGTTCCAATAAAATTAACAACACATGTCTTTTTAACGATATTTCTTTAAATCTTCAAACGCACATGAACTACATCAACACCTGTTAAAGAGCTGATGTCGTTTATTCCGATTTTGGTTTATTTGTAATCCTATACAAATTCTTAGTTAGTTTTGGAGCTACTTAATTTGCCCTATACTGCTATGTACTGGGCAAGTCTCTGCACTTCTAACCTTGGCTTCTCTGTGTACTTAAATATGCGGGCGTGTTCCTGTTCTTCTATACTGGGCATATCGTTGTATTTCGATACTCAGATGGTCCATGTACTTTGTAACTGTGCCGGTAACAGTACCCCGACATTTGGCCTGTCCCTGTTCCCCGGCATTTGACGTGTCCCTGTACTTCGACATTTGGCCTGTCCCTGTACTTCGATATTTGGCCTGTCCCTTTACTTCGACATTTGGCCTGTCCCTTTACTTCGACATTTGGCCTGTCCCTGAACTTGGACATTTGGCCTGTCTCGGTACTTTGACCTTTGGCCTGTCCCTGTTCTTCGATATTTGGCCTGTCTCGGTACTTCGACATTTGGCCTGTCCCTGTACTTCGACATTAGGCCTGTCCATGTACTTCAATATTTGGCGTGTCTCTGTACTTCGACATTTGGCCTATCTCTGTACTTCGACATTTGGCCTGTCCCTGTACTTCGACATTTGGCCGGTCCCTGTACTTCGACATTTGGCCGGTCCCTGTACTTCGACATTTGGCCTGTACTTCTACAACAACATTTGGCTAGTCCCTGTACTTCGACATTTGGCCTGTACCTGTGCTTCAACATTTGGCCTGTCCCTGCTACGACATTTGGCCTGTTCCTGTACTTCGACATTTGGCCTGTCCCTGTACTTCCAAGTACATCAATTCAGGGTATGTCCTTCTACTTCTACCCTAGGCTTTTCGCTTGACTACGATACTGAACTTGTCGATGTACTAAAATGATTGGCCGATCCCTTTAGGCCGATAAAGAGAATGTCCCTGTACGTTGGAACTTGTCTTATCTCTATACGTAATGACTGAGCCTTTTCCGGTACGTCCAAACAGGAAAAAAAAGTGCCTGTACTCCGATACTGGGCTTGTCCCTCTACTTCGATAAATGACATGTCCTGTAATTAGAAACTCAGCCTGTACTTCAAAAGAATACTAGTTCCTATACTTCGATTCTTTGCCTATTCCTAAATTAAGATGTTCCATATACAATATCCAGCTCTAAAATCGAGATAACCTAACCAAAAATCATTTACCTGAAATTGCAATTACAGCAACATGAAGTGCTAAGGGGTACGATGTAGATTTTTTATTCCGTCCAATTGCCTAAAAACCAGCACAAATTCGTTTGTTCAGCAATACAATCAGATAACTTTATTGACTTTGTTTTTTTGAATTATGTTTGCCCCTAGCATTTTATCATTATTTAGGGGGTGGGGGTTGAGCTGTTTACCAGTCGGTATCTTCATTGTGACAGTGTCTGGTGTTTCTTTATCAGCCGTTTGTATGGAGCCTTTACTCTTCAAAGATCGGTTATAATGGTATGTATTTAGCTGAAAGTTGCAGTTACGTCGTTTGAATTTCTGTTTTAATCAATAATTCTCAATAAAGCTTTGATGACTGTTTTAATAATTTGATTATTTGGATATGTTACTACTTGCAACTTTGACTCTAGTATCTAATAATGAGATCAACATGATTTTATTACAATGTTTGCCCTTAGCATTTTATCAATTGCATTGTCAAATAATTGTCCCATTGTAAAATGGGGTCCTATATGGATTTAGTCTTATTGAGGGAGGGAGGGAGGCGGGGTTGAGATGTTTACAAGTCGGTATTTTCATTGGAACAGTATCTGTTTGAGTAAAATCTGTGTCTTCTTTAGCAGAAAAGCGTCTGGTGTTTCTTCATCAGCCGTTTGTATGAAGCCTTAACGCTTCAAATATCGGTTATAATCGTGTGTATTTAGTTGGCCGTTGACATTATTCAAATCACCGAATAACGGGCCAATTGACGAAAAATCAGCTCATTATCATTCTTTTGCAAACGATAGGATCGATGTGTCATTTGCAAAGTGCATTCTAAATTGCTGGTCATATTCACGCCAGCCAAATCAAACATATTTTCTAGCTGCCCCCTTATATCTCGCTCGTATTTCAACAACTACTGTGTTCTATTGCGGTGGACTGTTAAGAATAAAGAGCTATACATAAAGAAAGGTGTTCGTCCATTGTTCAATGTTTGATATAATAAAGACGTATTATTGTCGCTATTGATAATTGTTTACATCATCTTGACCGTTTAAAGGCTTTCTACGTCTTACAATTGACTTAAATCGACACAGTTACCAGAAATGATCTGAGATTCAATGGACGCCAACATTGAGTCGCCCAAATGGCGATGTTTGCTGGGCGACATAAACATGGCCGCATCCTGCTCTAAAGGGAAATGATCAATAGGAATTATACCTTGCTAACAATGTGCCTGATTCACAAAGGTTTTGGTTCAGTGTTGGATCTTGCTATGGCCGACCTGCACGTCGTAGGTAGAGCGTCGCTGTATGATGTTTCTGACAGTTGAGCTACGTAGCTGGCATACGGGTCGTTTTTGATCTTCACCTGGATGCACGTGAACTGTATAACGGCTTGGCCGTCTCGAATCGTCCGTGTTTCGCTGTCCGCAGACCATGTATGATGTTGCGAAGATCCGACTTAGATATTGTAATGAATTTAAAACAATAGTTAACGAGGAAACAGCATGTTTAACCATTTGCGAGTAAATTTATTTAAACCAGTGCTTATTTGCTTATATTTCTTATATTTTGTATTTATTTTATAGCCAAATCAACTACTAGTGCATAACAATAATACTCCTCCCAAATTAATTATATGGCCCTTGTGCCGAAAAGACGCATTTTGAAGTCAAGTACTGTAGCAAGAACACGAATTACAAGATGCGTCTTCTCAGTTTAGATTAGTATGCGGGTGCTTTCATAACAGTTCTGTTTTAGATATACAGCTTTGTAAAAACAAAGTAAGTTTCAGTTATGTTTTATACCGGTGAATACGTGCGCTTTGTCAAGCAAGAATCAAATTGACTTAATATATAAAATTGAAAAGACAATGAACAACATAATATTATGCGAGTTGAACCTACGTTGACAGATGGATAATAGCAACTAATATTTGTCCCATTTAAACGACAAGAGTTACCGGAATTATATTGCATCTTAATATGGAAAGGGAAATGAATTTGAAACAGAATACGGTATCCGGACAGTTTGAGAACTTTATATATATTTATATATTTATTAAAGCAGAACAGATATACGCTATTCGTGTGTATAACAACAGTCCCTGGAACAGCAATAACTTCGACAATAGTCCCTGCAACAACAATAAATTAGAGAACCGTCCCTGCAATAAAAATAGTTTAGTCAACAGCCATTGCAAAAACAATAACTTAGACAATGGTCCCTGCAATAAGAGTAACATCAACAACAGCCCTTGCAACACTAATTTCTTAGACAACAGTGCCTGCAACATTAATTACTTAGACAACAATCCCTGCAACAACAATAACTAAGACAACATCCCTTTAATTAACAATAACTATACCAACAGTCCCTGCAACAACAATAAAATCGATAAAAGCATCTGCAGCAACAATAACTAAGCACTGTTTTAGTGCTTGCAATAACACTAACTTGCATAATAGCCACTGTAATATTTATGCGAAAAGCTACAGAAACAAGCTAAGTAGCAAAAGATTTAAACATACATGAACCCGGTTTAATGGCACTGGGTAAACGCCAAAGACATAGAAATAAAGACAAAGACATAAAATCACCAACAAGAAACATGGAAAAACAGCACAAAACTCCACAAGCAACACAATGCATACATACTATATATATATAAAATACTAGGCATGTTTATTAAGGATACATTGATGCAACAACAATAATATAGACAACAGTCCCTGCAATAACAATAACTTAGACAACTGTCCCTGCAATAAGAATAACATCAACAACAGTTCTTGCAACATTAATTTCTTAGACAACAGTCCCTGCAACAACAATAACTAAGACAACAGCCCCTTAAATAACAATTACTAAACCAACATTCACTGCAACAACAATTACTTCGATAAAATCCCCCCTGCAGCAGCAATAACTAAGAAAACAGTCCCTGCAATAACATTAACTTGAATAATATTGCAATATTTATGCAAAAAGCTGCACAAACAAGCTCAGTAGAAATAGTTGAACATGAACCCAGTTAAATGGTACTAGGTAAACGCCAAAGAAATATAACATAAAATCACAAACAAGAAACATAGAAGAACAGCACAAAACTCCACAAGCAGCACATACATACTATATATAAAAAACTAGGTATCAAGGATACATTAATGTAACAACAAAACAACAATAACTTAGACACAGTTCCTGCAACAAAAATAACAGTCCTTGAGATAATACTATCTTAGACAATAGTCCCGGCAACATCAATAACTTAGACGACGGTCCTAGCAACAAGAACAACTTAGACCAAAGTCCCTGCAAGAACAATTACTTGGACAGCAGCCCCTGCAGTAAAACTAACTTAGACAACATTCTCTGCAGCAACAATAACTTAGACAACAGTCCCCGCAGTAACAATAACTTAGACAACTTTCCCTGCAACAACAATAACTTCGACAACAGTCCTTGCAATAACAATAACTTAGTCAACAATCCCCGCAGTAACAAGAACTTCCCTGTCCCTGTAATAACAATTACTTAGACAACATTCTCTGCAGAACAATTACTTTGACATTAGTATTTGCAATAACCATAACTAAGACACAAACAATACCTGAAATATCAATAACTGATACACAAGTTTCTACAACAACATCATCTTTGACAACAGTTCCTGCAATTGAAAATATTATACAACATTTTTATGCAGCGACATTAATTTAGATCAAAATCCATGTAACAACATTAACTTAGACAGCAGTCCCTACAACGATATAAAATAGCACCAATCCATGTTACAATAATAATACAGACACCAGTCACTGCAACAACAATTTCATAGACAACAGGCCGTGTATCAACAATGTAATTAGGTATTTGTTTTTGTGAAATGCAATAATTAAATACATTTTCAAGTTTTCTAATTCAATATGTTTTATTCTTGTGTAGTAGGTACACAGCATTATTTTTTTATAGCGGATAAAACAAACACTTATAATCATATCGATTGCAAACACTCATAAATCTTGAAAAACGCTTTTGAAAAGTTGCTGTATCATGTTACAAAGTTTTATTCCGTGCATTGCTAAATCGTTTTAGGTGAGAGTGATTGACAATGGTTGCGATATTCTCTTCCTGTTTCAGAGATTTAAATGTTACATGATAGTCGCGACTGTGGATTGTCATGATTAAGACTGAAGTTAGTTCATCTCCATTTGGACTTATCATACTTTTAAAACATAGCATTTTAGCGGAGGCACGTTCTAGAAGAAATACTACCGATTGAATGATAAGTTAACAAATTTGTTTCGGTGATTGAAATATTTTAAACGTGAAATGTTTTACAGTCTAAACATACATACGCAGTAATGCTTAAACTGGAATATTGATAAACAGTGAATATTTTTAAGGTAAGAACTGTTACCTATTTTCAACTTAATGCTTAAGAGGCAAAAAACTACATCAATCGTGTTAACGTTCTTTAAATTAATCAAAATCAAACGAGCTTGTTATCAATCAGTTAAGATTGATCGTCTTGCATAAATCATAATTAGATTCGGTGAATAAATTGAAGTCATACGTCGTGTGTAATATGCCTTGTTGTATTATAAAATAACAATAATGATCTGACGTCAAAAAGTACATTATATCAAAATAAAATCAGCTAAGCCAAATTTCAGTATGGCTTTGAAGTACAGACGATGTATGAAATGTTTTTATCAGTGGTAATGCGTTGTAAGCAGCATAATGGCACCCACCCTCTTTGTCGTTTCATTCTGGATTAAAACAGAAAATCGAGTAAAAACCATTTACATTCACACGCATCTTTTACACATTAACTAAATTACCAAATGTGGCGGAAGGCTATCATCCGGATACCTGTATAATAAGGGTTGCTGGGAACGAAAATATGCAAAAACATTGTCATGCAGGGCTAGCCCCTCTTCGAATGCCGAACTAGAAATAAAATCTAGATGTAAACAGTCTTTGATTACAATTCAGACGTAAAGAGCCACTTAGATAATATGATACGAGGGGTGATCCAGAATAAACGGGACTGTCCCTATATTTCCTTTATTTTACTAAAGATTTTTATAAAAAAATCTGAATACACTCTTTTATCTACGGCAAAGATATTTTTATTGAATTAGTTTTATTGCAGATCTATGCTATTCAATATTATTAATCACTATAGCAACCAAGTGACGTAATACCGGGGACGCTGTCGTTAACAACTTATCGCATAAAATGTGCAAGTCATTTTCTTCATAATAATGAGAGATATTTCAGCGACAAATTGCACGATTAACGTAAATGGTATTATAACGGAAACTGAATTGAAGTATCCCTACGTTGTGCCTTTATCATATCAAACAAGGACTTTGTTATTATTCGTTGCACAAACAAATAACGTATGAGAAAGTTCGTGCAACAATGATAACATAAGGCCGAACAATAACATTTCATGTTTTACCTGTAAAATGATTATATATCTTTTTTAATATATAAACTAATGTTTATTAACATTATCACATACAGCAGGTTTCAAAGCATCATTGATTTTACAACGCACTAAAAAGCTCATTTAAATTCAAAACGAATATGTTCATGAATAAACCTTGAGTACGCTCTTTGACAATGTTTAAATTGGTGTATCATGTTTCAATGATATGTTCAGTCCATTGCAGTGGGAAGGTTTACAAGAGTGGGAATATTTTCTTCCTCTTTGAGAAAAAATCATAAATATATCAGTCGTGGTTTAAGATCAAAATGCGAGTTCCGACACGAATTTCTAATAATGTTATATGAGTTGTATTTTGTCGTAAAGTAGCTCTGTGAGCTACTGCTGTAATTTATGTGTATTCGACTTGAATAAATGTTCTTGTATCTTGTATCTAACTAGTAGTGTCTGGATACCTTGAATGTTTGAACGGGCGCAAACGCGTCTCCTTTATCTTCATTTCAGCCAGACAATCTAAAGGTAAACCTACTACATTCAGTACATCACTTCCAATCTCAAATTTTAGAACAAATAAGGTTATCTTTCCTGTCATGCACTACAAGCATAATATTTTACCAAAGCGAATATTGTCATTTAAAATATGTCATTCATTATGTATTGGTTATATAACGGTCGATCTACTCGCTTGGAATTTGAGATTTCTTCAGTTGTTTCAGTTTGGTATTGGAATCATTGATGCATTTAAACAGTAAAAATCTTTATAAGGTATGAATAATACCTATTTAGTATCTGATGAAAAAAATATTTGAGTCATACCACCGAAATCCTTTCTGCATATGCTTCCTTCCATAAGAATAACACCCAACCACACGATCATAACAATATATTGTATACGTAGAAGTATTCATTGGCGTCTGTGTTACCAGTAATACATAAATAATAGTTCCCTTAATACAATTTAGCTTTACTTTTTACACATACATATTATCAGATGCACTGTCCCAAGCAGTGAAGGCTATGTTTTATAAACTTATGACAACAATTAAATAAGTTAATAATTAGTCAGCGAATAACTTAAAAGGATGTATAAACTTATATTCTGACAATATTCTAACTACCGCCTTGTAACGGTCAGTGAAACACGAGTTCAGTGGAACATGTGTGTACTGGAGGCATAAACTACTTTGTATGGCAACTACTAGTTAGAAACGTTTCAAGGCGTGTAGTCTGTGTGATCGCTGAGGTCCCCGCATGCCAGAGTGAAGAAACTTATCTACTCGCACTGACATGAATTTCGCCGGTTGGTTTATTAAACATTGGCATCATCAAAAGAACAATAGTCAAGTCATTTCGCAATCTCGAATTCAACTCATTTTTTTTACGTTACATCATTGCGTTATTCAAAAACACTAATGTTTTACTCTTTAAAGGCACGTTAACTTCTGCATGATAAAGATCTCAGGCATCGGTTACATCGACCTCAGTGAAATGCATTGATTGTATATACCCTTTCATTTATACGGTTTATAAAGTCATCTGTCTCTTTATGTATTAATTTTATGAACTTTTATCTCCGCCTGCTGCATTTTGTTTAATTAGTTACTATGTTAAAAAGTAGGCCATTCTGTAAATCAACACCATAGATATTTAATTCCATCACTTATGATTTCAGATTTGAATATCATTCACATTTACAATGAACCTTACAATGTAAATTTATTTACATTATGATAAAAGTGATTCCACTAAGATAATTGATTAATAAAAACATATTTAATTAAAGCGGGTATTTTGATACACATACCAATGAAGGAAGTGTGTGCCTATTTGTTGCATAAACGAGTGACATCAACAGCGATTACCCGATCAATGATAAAAACAAATGCTGCGGTAAGTTAATTATTGTACTAAAAACTATTATTTAAATCTAACATGATTCAATATGAGGTACATAAATAACTTTATAGCGCATAAAACATGATTTTAAATTGAGACGAAGACGAACATTCTTAATGCAACTGTGCATCAGATGATCAATTTGCAAGAAAAAAAGAAAATTGTCGAAAACTGACATAAACGTGGTATTTATGTGTACAATGCATTGAAACTTCCTTACTAAAGTACCATATAGTTAACAATTTATTAGTTAAAGTTTAGCAGTTGTTTTGTATTTTCCATTTAAAAGTTTACTGGGTATGTCTATTTAGTAGAAGTTATTTCATATGCGTGATTGGCTAGTCGATGTTATCACTTGATATTACCAAGTTAGGTATATAGCTTCAATATACCATTCGTTTCGAGTAAGCATTCGTAACACAGTGGATACAACACTGGACCTCAATTTTAGCGACACGGGTTCGGACCCGGTCACCGACACTTTTTTTTCATTTTGATACTTTTTTACAATCATGATATCAAAGCGTAACGCATTATATTAAATAATTGTCCTGAGATTCATTATAGAAAAACAAGTCTTGGTGCCAATCTGGTGGACAGTCCCTTTAAATGCAGAGTACGCTATGCAAAACATGTATTAGATTTTTAGTTGTATTCAGTGTTCTATTTACCCACTGCAAACAACTAATTTGCTCTGTCTAAAAAGAGTCAGTCGGGTAGAATTTCAATAGTTGCGATATTTTCCTCCTGCTTGAGACGGGTATCTATAAATATGATAGTCGTGACAGCGGGTTGTCATTTCTAAAACTGGTGTTGGCGCCCTGCTGATTGGACTAATCCTATCAATTCCAAATTAGCTGCAGTAATAAGTGTTTTTCACATTTCGATATATGAAGTTGTATTAACAGTTTTGACCATTTTTCAGAAGTCAAATCAAATAAACAATTTTGTTCAAAGGAGTGAAAAAAACAAATGTGTATATAATACCATCATTGCTGTTTCAGACCACTTATAGACAAAATGATATTTCGGATCTTTGCTCTACTTTGCCTGACACGATCATGTACGGCAGGTATGTACACGTTTGTTTATGTACGAGGTGATGGTATGATGTATGATTTTGTAAAACAAACACGGCAACAATTTGATATTGAAAGTTTTTATATTTGAAACAAACTTCTTTTAGTGACAGTCCTTGTAGACGGAAACGAGGTTGACTGCGTTCCAAAACTGTGCTTGCTGTAAAAAAGAAGGCTTAGGATGTGGTCATAATCCATCGGTTGGTTATAACTATTGTGTAAGTGGTTGCGTGGACGGAATATTTTGTCATAGATGCAAACAATTTTGTAAAGGTAACTGCTTGACGTGCGAACAGGCGCATGGTGAGCAATGTCACAGTTGTCAAGATACCTTTTATGAAGCACTAAGTAACTGCACCAAGAAATGTTCTGTTGGTTGTGAAAAGGGGATATGTGATGACGATGGATCATGCAGTCCATGTAGGGAAAGCTTTGAAGGAAACAAGTGTCAGACATGCATTCAAGGAAAATACGGTACAACTTGTTCTTTAAACTGTCGTCATGAGAATTGCCATTGTACACGTATTGATGGCTGTGTTTCATGTAAAACGGGATTTTATGGCAAAAACACCTTCTGTCAAACACCTTGTTCCCCCGGATGCAGAAATGGAGTTTGTAATGTCGATGGAACTTGTGACTGTATCTCACCATTTACTGGCAGTAAATGCAGTGAATGTTCGGCGGGAACTTTTGGAACAAACTGCGATGAAATGTGTTCCGTAGGCTGTGATAATAAACAGTGTTCAAAAGATGGCTTTTGTTCCTGTAGAGCCAATTTTAAAGGAATTAAATGTGATTTGTGTACTGATGAAAGCTACGGAGAAAACTGTGATAAACTATGCAGTATCGGTTGAGCATCATCGTCATGTGATATAAATAACGGATTCTGTGAATGTGATCCTAATTTCACTGGCGATAAATGCGAACAATGTAAATTCGGCGTTTATGGAAAATCATGTAACATTCCTTGCTCAAAAAATTGCGTCGAAAAAACAATGTTCCAAAGAGGTGGGTAAATGCATAATGGGTTGTGTTGATCGATACTCTGGTGACAATTGTACAACCCCCTGCGATTTTACTTGCGAAACATGTCTACAAAATGATACACTTCACTGCCTGTCATGCTACAATGGATACACTGGAACAGCCTGCCGATGTCCTCCTAACTGTAAATGTGCAAGTAGATCTGGTATATGTGCATCATGTAGGGAGGGTTACGCTAATCCTGAACAACAATGTAAGTGTCAGTCACAATATTGCATCGGGGACAGTTGTAATGAATGCATTGACAAAACGTACTATGCTAACAACGCAGCGTGTTGTAAATGTCCAGAGAATTGCAAAGGTGGTGTATGCAAGAGTGGACCTGAGTGTATATCCGGTTGCCTTGATGGATTTTACGGTCTCGATTGTTCTATACGTTGTTCGTCCTTAAATGCCAACTGTTCAATATGTAACAGGAGTGATGGTATGTGTCTTGAATGTAAAAACGGACTTTATCCGCATGACAATGGAAGTTGCATCAGTTGCAATAGTAATTGTAAAAACATGCAGTGCAATTCTGAAACAGGCGAGTGTACAAATGGCTGTGTGGAAATGTTTTGGGGAAGCAAATGCGGTAGGAATTGCAGTTTAGATTGTGAAACATGTCATCAGCATTCCGGTGTGTGCGATTCATGTAGATATCAAACAGTCCATGGAGTTTATTGCAATGAATCATGCAGCTCTTCGTGTAAAGAAGGCAAATGCGATCACAGAACTGGCTATTGTTTAAAAGGTTGCATTGGACATTTATTCGGCATTCTGTGCCAAACGAACTGCCCTGAAAATTGTCAGAAAAGTGGTTCTGACACGAGTTGTAATGCCGATGGGTTCTGCACATTTGGCTGCATTGATGGCTATGTCGGGGATGATTGTTCAAGTAAGAATTTAATGAATGTTTCAACTGTTATTCGAATATATAATCAATTAAATATACATTTTATTCACTGATAATAGTCAAGTTTCTATCAATGTGCCGTTGTTTTATGTCGATATCATTATGCTATTTTTTCATTAAAATATAAAGATACTAAAATGGAAAAACATTCAACGAAAATATATTTCACACACTATACAATTGCATCATCACCACCATTCTTACTTACATGTACCAAGCTGAATGTATCATGTTATTAGATATTCAAACTTGTATTATATGTTTAATAAGACGCAGTAAGCGCCGGACCACCAGTAGCAGCAATTGCTGGAGGTTTAATTGGAAGCGCAGTAGTCATTATTGGCATCGTTGTTGCATTATTCGTCTTTCGACGAAGGTATAACATTTAGTTACCTATTTTAGTGTTGTATTTTATAATTGATTATTATAGCAATTGATGCGTATTTGTATATTGCAAGTACTTGCATATTACGGAAGACAAGCACCATTTATGTTGCTCCCATCTTCCCACCACTATAATCTTGTCCGTTCAGTCTTGGATATCACAAAGTAACAAAATAAGTTGTTAAATTTACAATTGCTATTTAATAAATATCTGACGGGAAACAATTGATGTGTGTTTCTTTGAAACACTTATGATATATACATATTTTGATATTACCAAACGTAATTATTATATGATCAAATTAACGCTCTACATTAAAACGATTCATAACACACTAATGGTATAGAAACACGATAATTTATGACAAAACATTTATATGACGATTACACACATACAAAGTAAATATAGTGTACGTGTCAAATGCGTGGCCAATGCTCACACAAACAAAATAAAGAAAACATAAAAATAAAAATATATATATATAACCGATGTTCGTAATAGTTCATTTATAATTATCTGATTTTTTTAATTGGAAAACATGATTAGCCAACAAATATACAAACATACACAAATCGTCGTACAAATGATTTGAGCATATACTACGATTAAACAGTTTTATATGTTTTCTAGGAACAATTGATAATATACACAATTAATTGTATGCAAATTGCTGAAAATGTAAAACAATTTCCAAACTAAACATATGCATACAAATAGCATACACACTGAAAATGGTTGATATTTATTGTATGCCATCAAAAGTAATATTTGTTCATGTTGTTTTAGGATATTAAAATATACTTATCTAGATATTTGTTTTATTAGATCCGCTCGCCAGTCCGCGTCCAGCAAAAACAAACAAAACAGCAACACAACATTTCTGGGTAACATTACTGAGGACGAAAACAAAGACAGTAAGTCCATATTGTCATTACCTTATCAATTTTGTTAAGGGAAAGTTAACTATGAATGCATTTGTAAGACCTTATCTGATAACAATAAATGTTTTCTTACTTTCTAGTAAAATAAATTAAACCGTGTTAAGGCATCTTGTTTATATAAACTGCATTTCATTGAAAATCATCTTTTATTCTTAACTTGCTATCATTAGCAAACGAAGACCATATCAAGAGGAAATCAACACAACAAAGTCTAGCTTTGTCCCTGCCATCAGCAAACAAACTCATACCAATACAGAAACAACCATCGACTCATGTTGTGTCTGCATCAGAAATCGAGACTGACCTTGAGATAGGTGAGTTTTACAAAGAAATTTAGGACAAGTCAAATACTTAGGTTAGTAAGACATATGTCAATCTGTTAGATGTAGATTCATTATAAACGATTTAAAATTATCGTTAAATATTAAGTTAGGCCATTACCTTATATTGTACAAAACAAATGATCGTGTAACAAATACCCAAAATAATTTACAAATAATATCTAACTAATTTATTATAATGAACTTGGGTCATCCACTTATAAGTCAAAAATACCCATTAGCCAACTCGTCATGTATGTGGATGCAAAGGCTCATGAGGCATTCAGGACAGAATTTGAGGTAAAAAGCAGGAGCGATTGAATTGGCATCATTTGTATAAGTGGTGTGCAGTTGAATGATAATGGCAAAGGTGTAACGATAATGTAACATTTCAGGACATGTGGTCATAGTTATTAGCGAACACGTTTTAAAGCGCCATACAAGAAGGGCTAAAGTGGGTATAATTAAATTCTGCCAAATAAGTCATTGGCAGTCATACTACCCCCACTGTTCGTAATATTTAAAAATGTTTCTTGATTCCTTTGTTTACAGAAATTTTCCAGCGGTCTATCTAAGCCATATGTTGAATCACAGAAGAAAGAACATATGAGTAAGAATCGATACAAAGGAATTTATCCATGTAAGTTATGGTCTTTGTAACTGTCATATAAATTGTACGGATAAATGATTCAGGCAGTTCAGTTTTATGTCTATAATTAAAGCTACTAAATTCCCTCACTGATTTAATTCGTAAATTAGTTATAAAATATGTGATAAACTGATTATCTGCCTTCCTTTTAGACGATGACTCAAGTGTAAAGGTTAGAAGTAATGGCGGGTCAGACTACATAAACGCAAGCTTTATTGACGTATGTACTGTTTAATATTATTCTTGCATCCTTGACTATGTTTTGTTTTATGTATGTCCACTCAACAACACCCATATTAGAACTGGCTTAACGTAAAATGTGTGTACCCGTCCTCTAACTTTGGTTCAATAACAACGCTTTTCATTTGTTACGCACCCTATTCATTTAATGGTGTCGTTGAACACATGGTACGTTAACTAATTCGTAACTGGAAACCCTCGTGATTGGAATCACGCTCGAACTTTATCGCTTGCGTAAAATCAAAATTATCTCAGGATGTTGGTGCTGTTTTTTTATTATACATTTTTTTACTATTGTGTATGTAGTGCAAAAGTAACATACGGAGGTCACTAATAAGAAATACTTGGCAAGCTTCTTATTTATTTTTTTCATTTTGTCTTCCTTGGTAGTATTTACTGTTTGTTGGTAACAATTATTTAATTAGTTTGTAGTGCGGTAACATGCACTGATCATGAATAGGCGGACTCAATTTAATAAATTATATCTTACACCGTAGTATAATGAGTATGCATTCGTACTTTAAATAAGACAATAGTATTTCCAAAACTTCCTAGTTGTTTGTTGAACTTCAATCGCGGTCCCATTTACTCTTTGTCATCGTATGTAAACCTTCAGAAAGAAGAATTACATAAATTATACCGACTTCATTTCAAACCACCTTTTCAGGGGTATAAAACGCCGATGCAGTACATCGCCACATTAGGTAAGAGTTAAAATGAAATATGATACCCATATCACGGAGTCAGATGTCATTATATATAATGTTTTATATAGTATTACTTGTTGTTAATCTGCAGAACTTAAGTTTCGTTATTTAAATGCATGAAAACTAATACATAGCATTTTCGTATTCAGCTGACAAAATGGAAAAAAAGTTGAGAAAATGTTTCGTATTGTATTGTACTGTATCTGTTGATTTAACATTTCCATATGCTCTATTGAAAACCCCCCAAATCATTCATGTTCAAAACTATACAAACAACGTTATGGAAATAGGAATAAACACGTCTCGCTTTGCCATGGAAAAATACCAAACACAAAAAAAATCTAGTAACACGTTCAATTAAACATGCCATGCTTGTCCTTTTTATCAGCTGTTCAATTGGATTTATTTAATATTTTGACACAATTATTGCATATGAATTGTTCTTACCTCTCATTTGTAGCATTAGTTTGTGTATACATGTTTCAATGTTATCCTTTGTTTGGACACAATTATTTTCTAGGACCAATGTCACAACAATTAGGAGATTTCGGCTTATTTTGGAAAATGATTTGGCAACAGAAAGTTGAGAAAATTGTCATGGTTACCAACCTCATTGAACAGGGAGTAAGTATACAACCAAATGCATTTTTTTTAAAGGTGCTTGAAACGATAGCATTTAAAAAAAGGTCATGACCGTTTAAATACAATTCCCAGAACCCGCAATGTGGATATCATGAGTATGAATGCGCAATGTAGGTTGTGCCATATGTTTCATGTTATAACAGTATTTACAACGTAACGCCACATGTTGTTATAGTATTTACAATATTACGTCACATATTACATCTATCTTAACAATTTAACGTCTAATTCATGTTATTTCACGTATTCGAATAATGTTTGTTATGTAGTTTTAATCTGTCCCAATTGTCCTCAATCTAACATGTCATAATACTCGTATATCACATTTAAGGTGGCCTTTGTTCATACCTGACATGTCCAAATGCACGTTATAACCCCGTGGTCTATCAGTGTACAGTTTATCCGTTAGAATCATCTCGTTGTCCGTTTGAGAAGTTTACTGACGTTACTCCTTACCTGAACACAATGACACCGACGTGCTTTAAATATAGGAGTGAGCTGGATACATATATAAAGACGTTTGTGAAAAGTAATTTACTTGTTGAAGTAATACGATATCTTGAGAGAGGAAACGCCTTGAAGATTGTTCCTTTGTTAATGAAACTACTATAACTATAATCATTATCGTTTAAACATTGCAAATGGTGCCTGTTGATAACAATTATATGTGCGATTTCAGTCCCCTAAATGCGAGCAATACTGGCCAAAGCCTGGAACAACTATGAAGTATGGCGATATAAAGGTGGAGAGCTGCTCGGAGGATGAGTATGCTGAGTTTACTAGGAGAGTTTTCACAGTGACTATGGTGAGTTGACAAGTTTGATCTCGCATCGAATGTCATGTAACGGCTTATCTAGTACAAGGTGACAATTTAAATGTTACATTTATGATTACTGTCCCACAAATAGTATCAGTAAAACTTATGATGCCTTATAACACTCGCTAACGTATTGTGTACAAACAAAAAATAAATCGACTTTCCTAATGGAAATATAAACAATACGTTTTGATGAAAATATTAGTTTTACGACCGCACAATATTTGGTTAACATTAACGAGTTATCGTTTTTCTTATAAATAAAATCAGATACAATCATGGGGAATTCGTTCTTGTACGAAATTCACCAAAACATATTTCATTCAATACTAAGACACGACCACCCTTCTGTTAAATGAATGAATCTTAAGATTAAAGCAACGTGAACGTAAACAAACTTATTCTTCCGGGTTTAAATTGACAAATTACCCATACTTATTGTAGTTGAAGCCTTTTGTGACTTGCCTTTGGGGACATAATAAGCCATATTATATTGCTCTGTTAGATTAAGTTACACATTATATTGAGAGTGTGAGTATGAATTATTTAAATTTTGATAAACTCACCTGTTTCATTGTGACTCTTAAACCCCTACGAAAGGATATGATGTCTCATTTTACTTGTTTATATATAAATGTTCTTTTCAAAATATTAGCAGTTTCACAACAAAAAAATAACTCAAAAGTTAACAGTAAACAATAGGACAATCACTTATGTGAGTGTGTTTTAATATTAAGTAAAGGCCTTACGATGTTGCACTATAATTAAAATAACATTAAATGATGAAAAAAGCAAACACAAATAGTACGTATGTTGAATGTAGAATTTCGTGATTTCTTATTATGAACTGCCAACAATTTTCAATTGATGGATGTGGATTCTGCGTATTCGGTACTTCTGTCCGTCCAACATGAACGAATACTATGAAACTATGACAAAAATACAAGCAAATATGTCAATTATGCATTACGATAGCGCATACAATATTATTTCAATCGGGAAATTCGGGATCGGGTCATAAACACAATCACTATTGTTATATAATAAGTAACACTAAGATGCTCGTACGGAGAGATTTCAAAATAACGCACCCCTTAAGCCAGAGTTAAAGGTCGTTGACAGAATTGTATTCAACTCAAAATTCCTGTTAAATTGTTATAATAATAAAACACATGTTTCCATACTGTAGTGTCAACTCTTCGTGGATTTGAACGTATATTTTTTTAATATTTAAACTATTTAAGACTGTTGATCTAGCGAATATTGTTAAATTAGCGAATAATGTTAATTTAACATCTTATTTGAAATAAGACATGATCTTTGGACATTTACCCAATGCAAACTTTTGTATAATCATTATAGAATTAAAACATGTCTCACATGTGCATTAAATATTTTATCAATATAGGAATATAATTTGAAACTGGTAGATCATACAGCAAATATCTGAAATCCATTATGACCTTAATGCCTCAGCACACCCATTGAAAACTTGCGTATTTAAGATGGCAGATATACTCCTTTCTTCCGGGTTTATATCACCAATGTTATTTGTTTTCCGTGTCGTTTTACACTTGACCACCGCAAATTAAAACCCGTACTAACTATGTTTCTTAGATAAAGTTTCTTTTTGAATATATCAAAATTATGTAAAGTGCCCAATTCTACATGTGCCTATATTATTCTACTCATTCGTTTTTGTTTATTCTGGTCTTGAAAAAAGAGCATTTTCAAAAAAACAACAACTGTTTAACAACAATGTACAACAGCAGAAATATAAACAAATATATGACGATCAAATTTTGTGATAGTATTTATTTAAAAAGGAAGTGCATAATGGTGTCGCATTGTGCTGTTTGTAGAGTTTTGTGCTGTTCTATGTTTCTTGTTTGTGATTTTGTGTTCTATGTCTTTGGCGTTTGCCCATTGCCACTAAACCGGGTTTATGTTTAAACTTTTTGCTACTGAGCATGTTTCTATAGCTTTTTGCATATATATTGCAACCGACATATATTCACATTAAGTGCTGACGAAAGAAATCTTTATGTAATTTTATTATGTAAATATTTAAATGTGCCAAATAATTTAATGCAATCGTGCTCAAATAAAAGCAAACAAGAAAATAAATGAGGAATCATGCAATAACCAGTTTAAGTTATGCAAACCGAACTACAGCGACAATCCCAGTAGCAAATCAAAGTACAGATGGTACTGCAAAGTACGGCAGACCAGATGGCACTGTACTGAATTATGTTTCCTGGAGGGACAGGTGAACTGTCCCCATTCTGTAGAGAATATTTTCGGAGCTATTGAAATATTCCAGTGTATAAAATGAAGGGCAAATGTAAAGTAATACAGGAATATTGCATATACATAAAAGAGTATCACGTTGCAAATTACTACGCTCGTTTTTATTGTTTTCGGTAGAATGTTTGACAATAATAAAATTCAGACGTATAGCCTTTGCTCTTTATATGTTTATTGTATTCTGCACCATATGCAGAAAGTGTACTGAGTAACTATATCTTAAACAATTATTGATCTGTGACCATTGCTATTGATTTTGTATGACACCGACAGCGAAACAAAGGCTTCGTGCGTTCTGTACTTTTTCACATCGCTAATATTTAGTTTGGACGTAGAAATTGCTTAAGATGATTATGAGAATGATTATATAATAAAGACTTCTTTACCGAAAAACAGTAATAAATTTATATGAATAGTGCAAGTGTCGCGTACCAATACAATCTACTTGAAACTTCTACTTTTGCGTCCAAATAGCTCAAAATTAAACGCAATGAATCGCAATTATATTATTTGTTTCAATAAATATATATAAATGTTATCAAATGGAACAGTTTTATGTGAAGAGTTCTCATTCGTGGGATGGAACTCTTTTATCGGAAGCAGAGTCAGGCGATTTATAAAATACCATTGACCTTTTACATTCATTACAAACTTTTGTAAATACCCATTAACCTATTATAAGCTTAGTAAATACTTAATGTCGAAATGTCACATGTTTTTGAAAATGCATATTAACACTAAGAACTACCGTCACCAAAACCCGGAATATGTTGAGACAGCATCCGGCACATTTTTTTTTTCAAATGAAACGTTCATACGGTATAATGATAATTTCAAACTTCAAAGCGAGATTAGGAGACAAACCAAAGGTGAACCACAATCAATGTTCGTCCGTTTTTGTGTTTCTATTTAGCATTATAAAAAAACATCCATGATAACATGTTCTTCTGCCTGGGAATGTGTAAGCTGGGCAGTTAAAATAATTTTAGAGCTTCGTTTCAAGAGCACACCACAATTCATAGGCATTACAAGTATAACGTTATAATTTGAAAACTATCATATTCGAACCGTCATATATCTGAAGGGATCGGAGGAAAGGACCTTGCATCATCTTCATTTCACGTGTTGGCCAGACAAGGCAATACCAGACGATGTAACTGCGATGATAGAGTTCAGACAGCGTGTTCTGAGTACGTCGAATACACTGAATGGACCAACGGTTGTGCATTGCAGGTTTGTACAAATATAACATATCCAAAGTATACAGTTAGAGAAATATAGAATTATAACATTTTAACATACTTCCTCTTTCCTTACGATATCGGGTAACTATGTCGAAGTACTTTCATGTAAAGTATCATGTTTGAACTAATGGTTTACGTATATGGATGATGTATACGTTGGTACGAGTGCACTAATTCTTGAATTGAACCTTACTTGTTTAATGAAAAAAATGTAAGTGTTTTTGTTCTATATGACCAAACATTCTAAGAGTATATTTCTTAAAATATGTATCTGAACGAAAATCAGTAAAGCCGTTGAGGAATAAGCTATTGCCTCGTTTAAGATATATACTCTTATTTACGTGAAATTAATAAGAAAATTATTATTTTCCTACCTGAAACTAGTTCTTAGAGCAGTAAGAGTTTTCCTTGGTAATGAATAACTAAACTGCATCAAAGGGAAAAAAATGACATCAATCAAAATAGATAAGATACTTGTTAATAAGTTCTGAAACAGGTTTGTATAATTTAATGCACATATTAGTATGTTCTTCTCTTACTTAACAGCGCAGGTGTCGGAAGAACAGGCACCTACATTGCTTTGGATATCCTGACGAAAGAAGGTGAAGCTGAGAAGGCCATAGACATTTCTGGGTGTGTCCACAAAATGCGTCAGAATAGGCCGAATATGGTTCAAACAATTGTAAGTTAATAGTTTGTATGAATCATTCCCTGCTAATGCAAAATACTTAACAAAATGAGTTTGATGGGGTATCTATTATCCAATAAATACGCATTTATACCTTCGAATTAGACTTACATTACTTGATATAAACATGTATACCAAAAACCGAATATCCTGTCAATGTTAATATTGTTATGATTTGTAAAATATATCGCGGATTGAAGACCACAAGTCATTACGTATGAATGCTTTGTTAATAAATTGCCTTTCCTCCGTGTGCATCGTTATATGTTTTTTTTCTAAAACTGGTACACACTATACAACAGATATTGTTTATAAACGTCCTCTACAAACTCAAGAAATATTGATAACATTTAATTGGAACTGGTCGTTTGGTAAATGATCACCTTAATTGCGCTGAACAAGTCGAGTTATGGATAAGTTTACCAAATAAAATTATCATTACGTAAATATTGACAGCCTTGCTGCTGTGCAAAGAGTGTCATATTTTCGTTTCAGGGCCAGTATCAGTTTCTACACACCGCCGTGGTTTATTCACTTACATTCGACTGCAAACAAATCAAGGGAGAAAACTTCAACGAGTACATGAACAAACACACAACACAAGTACTAAATACTCAGTTTAAGGTACAGTTAATCAACCGAGTGTTTAATTTTCAGTACATGGTAACCTAGTTTCATATATCTGTTTCATTAATGCATATCAGTTTTGATTTGAAACCTTTCTCAAGCATTTAGCCTACGTTTTAAACCAAATGATCAGTAACCTTTTCATGAGACAGTCCGACAGTCCAAATAAAAGGGAATTAAAATTTATTCGTATCAGCTGTGTAAAGCTTAATTAAAGTTATCCGTGATGACCATATAAGTTGAGTCCGTTGTTTTTAGTTTGCGTTTCATAAGTATAATGTAACCGCCTCATGATTGCCTCCGTTAGATTAACTGTTTGATATGAATATTCACATTTTGCCATAAACAAGGTAGATATTACTCATCAGTTACAAACTTTAATATTGTGATTTTATTTGTTTTTAAACGAGCATTAGGTCGAGTGCATTTCTTCAAAACGGTATTTCTTAACTTTAAGATAGATATATATTTCGATTTCAACTAACAGTTTCGTTATCATTTAAGCTATTTATTGACAGTGTAAGACCTTTAATTGGAAAACGATTTTTTTTTAAAAAATCAAAGTATTTAATAAAGTTGATTTGAAGCATTTTAAGTAATGCACAATACTAATTCAGTCATGAGATTTTTTTAAAAGAAGGCTGCATACATTTCATAATTAAACGTACGCCACACACTAATACTAATAATTAATAGAAGATTGCGCAAGCTCGTACTTTACTATACCATGATTCTATTGATTCCTTGCACTTGCATAATACTCGGTTTTGCTCAGCATAAATAAACTGCTTGTCAGTCTGGCTCAAATAGCTGGCCGGGCTCTTCGGTTCACCAAGCGATAATCTGAAAAGGGACGCCAGAGAGCTAGCAACGATGGGACAAAAGTGACACTCTTTTATAAAGTTATTATTCTTAGTTCTAACATTGTGGCTTTTTGATATCTCCTCTGTATTGGTGTTGTATGGCTGGAGTCTAGTCTGGACAGTTAGTTCAAATCGACAGACAAACGTGTCTTACTTTTAAAGTAATCATTTTTAGTTATCACCTTGTGGATTTCTGGCCTCCTATGTGCGTTAGCGTTAAATATTCATTCATGAGCACGTGTTTTTAGTCAGTATTGTCAAAGACAGAGGGATTTTGTACCACAGCTGACGCATATCACGTTGGATATTCAAAACCCTGTTAATAAGTAGGTGTATCAGTCCATTGGCTTTGGTGCTGTGCGAAGTCCTGAGAGACAAAAAAGTGTAACAGAGGGCAGTTCCATATATACATTTTTCTCTTAGTGGCACGAAAACAATGTTGAAATACGCGTCGCTGAAGTATTTGAAGTTTGTGTGTTTTTGCGATTTCTTTAGCTAATTAAAATTTTACATTTTTTTCGATGCTCAGAAGGTTTCTCATTTTCTAATTTAAAGACTCTTAAACTACACATCTTTTTTAGAATCATTGATATATATTTCAAAAGGCCATGAAGCAAGAGGAAAATCAAATACATAAAGACCTCTTAAAATACGTTACACAAGATAGTGGCACCGTCGGTGAGAATTATCTGAAATACATTACAGTACCTCACATATCCGCTTGTGCTGTTGTGTAAATGCATATTATTACATTGAATCAATAAAATGATCATTCCTTCCTATAGCTAAACGATTTAGATAAGTAATACAATCTTCTTCTAATGATCTGTCTTTATTTCAGCATCTGCAGCATACGCTCGAGACACGACCTAAAATGAAACAGAAGCAGTGGAACGAAATAAACAGCACCTGAGCAAAAACAGAGCAAACGCCGATATCCCGGGTAAATTGCAAACAATTATATAATAGAAGTGTTCATGTTTTTTAAACAATATTTAGTCACAATTTACTTTTTAAATACACAACATATCATTCAAAGTTTGATAAAAATCGCAACACCGTAAATACGAATTATACATTTTAAACATTCTCTGTTGCTTATAAATTTGCTTTCATGAAGGAAATGAAAACCGGCCAAGACTTTATCTGCATCTAAAACCAGGAGCGCCAGACTACATCAATGCTGTGTACATTCACGTAAACGAGTTTTCATTAGATCGGTCTTAACGTAATTTAATTTTTTTCAAACGTGTCGATTAATATATGTAATTTATCACCATGTGCTGGGTCTTGAAACACATTTATGTCTTGTATGTGATAAAGTTCCGTAGTCATACGGATTGTGTTTGGTCACATTTTGACAGAGTTTCAGAATGAAGAAACGCTACCTGGTAGCACAAACTCCACTCCCAGAGACGGTTATCGACTTTTTGACACTAGCTGTCAAAGAGAGGTGTTCGTGTATCGTCAGCTTCGAAGCTGATATGGAAAAACAAAAGGTAGGATGTATTGCTCTGTTCGTATTAACGTCATAAACAATAGATAAATAGCCATTAATTAAGCCGGCAAATCACTAAATTAGTTGAATGAATTATAGCACATGGTTATCTTATCAATTTCCGAACAGGCGTTGACAAACGATTCGTCGATACCATATACCAAATATGAGACAATAGAATGGTTTTAAGTTAAAAAATGTATATGGTAACTACTGCGAATATTTCCATGTGGCTTTTGATGATTCAATACAGTATCATGCAATTTCAAAATGTTTGTGATCTCATTATGTATAACACGTGGTGCAGAATATTGGAATATACTACCCTGCGGCCAACCAAGAAGTTTTGAAGAAGGGAACATTCCAAGTCAGCTGCTCAAGAGAGGAAAATAAAACATTCTACGCAGAACGAACATTGACAATACAGCACAAAGCGGTAGGATGTAGTACTAATAATAGATTTATTACTTCACTTACTGATTTACTTCTTATTAAATGCAGTTTAATACACTGAAACTATAGGATATGACAATTCCTTTCCACTACTTTATATAGAATAATTCCTGTTGTGACATTGGCCTTGTAACTGCAGACAATTCGACGAACAATGTATTCTGTAAAATATTTTAACATTCAATACATCGTTTGAATATTTGCTAGAAAACATGTACTTTGGTGCAATTGACAATTGTTTGTGTATTCAATGACAATAACATAAAATGTTCTTAAAAGCTATCGTGTAAATGGTGACCGTTTCAGACGAGCACTTATCGAACCATTCCACATCTTCAATTTACTGACTGGGATGAAATGGAAAACAGGCCACGGTCAATAACAAACTTCCTGTCATTTCTGAACGTGATAGATAATGTCATGAAGCAGCAGGACGACGGACCGATATTGGTCCATTGTTTGTAAGCAAACATATTTTAACTTTTAGTTTTACTCTTTCAACTTGTCGCTACCATTCATCATCAAAATGTTCAAAAGTCTAGGTATGTGCAGTTTTGGTTGCGAAAAATCTCAAAATGTACCCTCAAGACATAAACAGATGCTAAAAATCATATTTAAATAATGTAAGTATTTTTGGGTTACACTTGGTATGACATGTACGTATTTATAGGTTATAATAATAGGCGCAACATGTACGCATTTGTTAGTCATTATAATATGTTTCTCATGGCATGTCCATGACAAATGTGATATGTTATTATTATAGCATAACCACATACTAATTAAGTGAAAAAACTATAAGTATTATTTGCAATCAATTTTTCCTTAACAAAGTGACGGTGCGGGCAAGAGCGGTCTGTTCTGTGTGGTTTCGTTGCTTCTTCAAAAAATGGCCGTGGAACATGAAGTCAGTGTACTTAACGCTGTAAGGAAGGTCAAAACCACGCGGAGGCTAGCAATTCCCAATCAGGTGAATAATTATTCCTATCAATCAAACCATAACGAACAAAATATACTAGAAATAAAATATATCGTATCACTATTTTCTATTCATTTAAAAAACTCTACATTTTGAAAGTATTGTTGGAAATGATGCCCAGTTGATTAATTACAGTCTAATATAAACATGTCATAGCTCATTTATGCTACAGATATATTTGCACTAGACAAATAATTGGAAGCCTGTGTTTATTTGTGTTACCAGGAACAATTTGTGTTCTGCCATGGATGCGTTTCGGAGTATCTTCGTGCGTTCGACGTCTACGCCAACTTTAGCGATGACACTGGTCAACTTTAAAGTGCTGTCCTGTCGACTGTCGAGTGTAAAACTGGAGATATTTAAGAATATAGACAATGTAAATAGCATAATGTATGTGTGTTTGGTGCAGTGCATTGTGCATACACTTATACAATATTATGCAATTATTTGAAAGCTGACAGATGTTAGCTAAACTGTATTTAATCCATTAGTGCTTATGAATTAATGACATTGAAGTTATTAACAAAACATGTCTCGTAATACTTTTTATATGTGTATTGCTAAAAAAGGGTACAAAAGCTCTAACTTTCACCTTAGCGTTCTTTATAATAAACATCAAATGTATTAAATGTGATGAAATGTTTACCCATTTAGAGTACACGTAGGAAAATATGTAATTATTGCTAGTTTCTATTTAACATACATATACTAGTATGTATGGTTATTTTATGAATTGATATAATGCCATTCATCCTTAATCATAGTGCATTTTGAACGAGGTCATTTTGGACCCCATGAGCAAAAAAGAAAAATCCAAAACTACAATAAAGAACAATTATGTTAATAGTTTAAACGTTAGCTATTCCGATTTTTATTGATATCACACTCACCCACACTATACATCATAACACTGAAGAAGGCAATGTAAAGTGTTTGTTAACTTAAAGCTCAATTATTTATCAGACGAATTGATGATTGTTTGCAATAACTATGTTTCTGAGTTCATCATACAAGGAAACATACTAGAACTACAGTAGCCAATTAGAAACAGACGTTACCATGTTTAATGTTAGATATGAAAAAATACAACTTTAATATAATATGTCATTGTTAAAATACATCCATGGAACATTTAAAAAAAAATTGACACCAATTTTGTCAGCAGAATTCATGTTGTCATTTGAATAGCTATTTTATCTATGATTTCATCCCCCCTTTGCAAAACATCTTAATAAAAGTTTTGCACTATTTTTCATTGACAGCCATATATTCATCTTATTTTGTTACATTTCGTAATGCTTTTAATACGTGCAGATTGCTTCTAATCACAATGCTCTATAAGACAATCAAGATTGGTATAAAGTGGTAATATTTTATACAGTTTTTATTATTTTTTACCCATTTCTTTTGCACGTACAAATACAAGTATGTATTATATAAATATTTTGTATCAATTTCATACTTTTTGACTAGCATGAACATAGCTTTGGTACTTGATATCATCTTCTGATACTGTTAAGGGATATTATTGATGCTAATTATTTTAGTATAACGACTTTCACACCGATCTGCAAAACCGAACGTTTTAGAAATTTGTGATCCTTTTTTATAACGTATTTTTCTTACTGATTGTTATGCTTTTTTTGACATGAAAGGACGTTAACAGTAACATGAAAGACATTTATAAAAACTTTTTAAAGAGAAACATACATGTATTTTGTATCATTTGGTCCTTCAAAACAAGTAAAATTTAAAAAAAAACAACATCCATACACACACTATAATTTAAGCAATTAATGTTTTGCATAATATGTGTGTGAACAGTTTGTGAGATTTTATTTCTGCAATTTCAACGATACATTTGGAAGCAAAGTGTGACTTTAGACAACCATTTGAACATTTTGGGACGTTACAAATTATACCGCCTTTCACATTTTTGTTGTTCATCATTGCGCAAAATGTTATTATGTTGGTATTATTAGTAGTGCCTATCAAGTCTGGATATATCTATAGGGGATTATATTAACAATACTCTTGTATCGAAAATAGTTTGAACATTTGCCTTAAGAGTTCCGTTTACCATGGGTTTTTTTAAGGTACCCATTTACAAATTGATTGTATAAAATTGCTTTTTTTATTGTATAGCCATTACAGTGCAGTGCAACTTCTACTTAATTGCTCTCTTGTTGTTTTGTTTTAATTGTTTGTCAACGTTTTATAGTTTCTGACAATGTCTTAATATGTTAATCATTATAAATCAGAGAAGTTATATTTGCGTACAATATACTATGAGTTATTGTTCTTGTGTGTGTAATGTTTGGTCAACATAGGATATTGGTAGCTTAGTTTTTAATTTTCCTTTATACGAATAAAACTTTTAAATTACATGTTTTCTAAACGTCTTTACCGTTTCATAATAATACAATGGAAACCCCAGGAACAATCCTGTATCTAAAGCGTGAATATTACCGTGCTAGCCATCAACGTTCGCGGACTCTCAGTGTCACACATATATCATGGCAGCATTCACATTTATCTAGTTCATACTTACATATACTTAAACGTAATATTGTTGACAGTTACATGCTTATAGAAATTGACGATCGAGTCGAGGTAGAACCCAATAATGATGTCCATTTTTAACGGCCAATGGATGTTCTCCTGTTTTGCAATAGTCAAATGAAAGATGTTTCTTAATTCGGGTTTCGGTTCACCTTTTCGAAAAGGGCACACATGTTATACAATGTTGGAAATCAATCATTCGTTTGTCTCTCTTTAATCTCTCTTGACAGGAAATGGTCATAAAAAGCACGTCTTATTCTTACAATAAGATTTTAAGTTTGATACTCATAGGCATCAATCACTCAATGGCAGAAAACATACTTTGGTAACGAATCCACTTCGCTCCTATTCTATCATTTTTTAGGAGAGATAAAAATGTTTGTTTTAGATTACTCAATATTGTGTTACGTCCCTTTAAGGAGATGTAGTATAATGGAACGAAGGTAAAGTAGTTACTAATTTTATTAATGACAGTAATTTGTACAAACAATTAGTTCAATTAGTTAGTGTAATAAGGTACTTATTAACGTGTATTTGGGTTACACATTTTAAATCGTAAAGTTTGTTATTGTGTAATTCTTCATTATGTGTTTTTTGAAAAGAAAATAGCTATTTAAACAGCAATGGAATGGGAATAATTTAACAATGAAGAATCACTGCTATAAACATTGTTCAATCTCGCTTTCTTCATAGTTAATCAATTAGTATGTTATTTAACTATCTGTTCGTAGCCAAGTCTCGAAATCAGATAAAAGATGTTAGTAAATGCCGGCCAAGCACATATACCATTACTGTTAACATCTTCTTTGTGTACCAATTTAAACTAAATTATGCTTTGAAATCGAGTTCCAAAACTTGTAGAGGGCTTACACTCAAGTACACTGAACACATGTCATAATTGTTACCAAGCATTTTGATAAATAAGAGAAATATAACCATCACCAAATAAACACTACAGTCATTTATGTATTAATGTGCAGCATATTGTTCCATGACCATATTGTTTATTTTCTCGCGTAAGGACATTGTTAACTTTATAACTATAACCCCCTAAATCAATATTATAGGTGAAGAAAACCCCAGAAAAAAACACGATAAAAACATTGTTTGGCAAATGATTGTTTATTCAAAGCATGGTACTTAATTACTGTCACTATCAATTACACAAATCAATCTACGTTCGTTTTTATGTGGCGATCTGTCGTTATGGTTTATTGAGTAGCCGAATATTTCGAATTTGGAGGAGTTGTGGAAATTTCTTCGTACATGTGGTTTGCGATACTTGATTGCATTTGGATGGAGATATCATCCGATCGAGGCGGTACAGCCAACGTTTTATTGATTAACATTTATTTACTGTATTAAGAATTGCTGTCACATACAAGACTCGGAATGGCGGAAACTACCGAACATGAACGATTAAAAAACTAGCCCCTGTCTAGTGTATAATACGGAAACAGAAAACAACAGTGTGTGATAGGGGATATTTGTTAAAGATGCAGTATTTTTGCAAGGAATATTTAATAGTATATAATAAAAAAAAAGCTAAACATGTTCAAGCATATAGTATGGGATCTGAAAAGTGACTGATAAGAATAGTTGTTCTTTACACAAATGCGTAGTAATTTCATTTTATCAGCTTTAACAAAGATATCAATGTTATTAGATTTGGAAAATGGTAGTTAAGTTTTGTTCAATAACGTGTGTGGTATTAATCATTACAATACAGTGACGGTAACTTAATGCAATGGTGGATGTTTATGCATTGGCAACGCAGCTTGTTATGGCTGATATAAAAAAATATATATCGAAAAGGAGAAGTTCAGGTTACAAAGAACATTTACAAGTGTATGCAAATACATTTAGTAAAGCTTACTTTAAATCAAGATCATGAAGCCTTTTTGGAATCAAGTAACACTCAATTTATAACACATCAAAATTTCGATTAGTACGTTTTCGACATTTAAGAAAGTGTAATTTTAAGCCTCAAGTTAATGGCCAGTTGTTTTGAACACATGCAGACGATAACTATATGGATTCAATTGCCATTGTACCAGCCCGCTCCTTAGTTTCACATTGATACGTTAAAAATGACAGGTATTGATGTTGCACTTATTCGGAATTCAATTGATGCATTTGGTTGGAGCACAACCCACGATCAGTCAATGCTCAAAAACCTTCAGATGATAATATTTTCAAACAGAAGGACTTGAGCTCAACTGGAATATATAAGCTAACACATCTCTTACTCCCCGTGGACTACAAGGGACAACAAAAGGGGGTTAATAATAGTTGGCTCTTTCTTGCTACCCGAAATAGGCAGGGGATGACACGAAAGGAGGGGTGTAATAATGGTCGGCTCATTCTTGCCCCGTGGTAGGCAGGGGACAACAAAAGGGGGTTAATAATGGTCGGCTCATTCTTGCCCGTGGTAGGCAGGGGACAACAAAAGGGGGTTAATAATGGTCGGCTCATTCTTGCCCGTGGTACGCAGGGGACAACAAAAAGGGGTTAATAATGATCGGCTCATTCTTGCCCGTGGTAGGCAGGGGACAACAAAAGGGGGTTAATAATGGTCGGCTCATTCTTGCTAACTGTAATAGGCAGGGGACAACAATATGGGTTAATTTTGTCGGTTCATTCTTGTAACACTTATAATTCTAGGTATAACAAAAGGGGGTAATAATTGTAAGCGCCCCGTAGTACGCACGGGACGTCAAAACGGGGGTTAATTATGGTCGGTTCATTCTTGTAGTCCTTGGTATGCAGGGGTTAACATATAGGGGTGATCATTTGAGGCCACCCGCAGTATTCAGGGGTGAATTATTATCGGTTTATACTTGTAATCCTGATTAAGCAGGGGTTAACATATAGGGGTGATAATTTTATGCTATCCGCAAAATTCAGGGGTTCTTTATTATCGGTTTATACTTGTTATCCTGATTATGCTGGGATTATGCAATGTATGCAATGACAAAAAGGATGCTAATGAAAGATTAAGGCTTGCTATCCGTAGTATACTTGGAGTCGTCCCAAAAGGAATATTGAGATATTTTGGTCTGTAATATTGCATTCAAGTGCATTTTTTCAAATAGTTATTCGGATATTGATATTAAATGTAAATTTTTCACAATTTTAGAAAGGGCGCGCGCCCGGTGCGCCGCCCGTGTAATTCCGCTAGTGCGCCTTTAGCAATGTTTAGCAATATGCCGAATGCTCCCGTCCAAATGCATTAAATATTTGAGCAAATAGCAACAATTTATAATATTGAACAATATGTCTTTGATTAAACCAAAGAGTAAAATAACCTGATACTTTTATGTACTCTGAATTTTTAAGTACGACTGCAAGCAACACACTGCTTGTTTCTTTATCAAAGAATATATATTATTATAGTTCGCTAAAAGCTGTTCCATGAAATTGCTTGAATACACAACAGGTCTTGATGGAAGTCGTTTGTATCCACATCAGATACTTTGTGTGCGGGAAATTGAACAGACATATATTGAAAAAAGTAATCAGACTCTACAAACATTCAAACAAAGATATTTCAAATAACTTATTCTTACTAGTAAAACACGTTCTAAACATAAATCATAATAATATTATCTTAATAAATGCAATTGTCTTTACTTTCAAAACCGAACTGAAACGTCGTCCAGAATCCCCTAGGAAATTTATATTTTACTGACCGTTCCAAGGCGGTACCTAGCATTCTTTGATAAACACACTAAATTTTCTATATAGTATATATGTACTATGTAATTGTGGAGTTTTGTGTTGTTGTACCGTGTTTCTTGTTTATAGGTGTTTGTTTTTGTGATCTTTGTCTTAAACGGGGTTTATGTTTAAACTCTTTTTAACATATACATTTTTAATAGATTTTATTGTTTACAACGCATTCAGCCATGCTTTAATGACAGGTTATTATAACCGATATAACTGATTTAATATGTCGTTTTATTTTTCCCGTTCTACCTGATATTCAATTACAAAACTAATGGATTTCTGATTTCCAGCGGTATTGACGTTCTCAAGACTTAGCATCGATTATCAGGCATTTGGGTTTAGGAAATTGCGTTAAGTAATTGTAATTTCATGACTTTGAATTGGCTCGATTTTAAGGAAACCTGATAAAAGGTAATGGAATCACGCGCGATTCCGCTTTACCACTCTCACCCTTTTCCATATGTTTGGGTAGTGATATTATGGGGTTAGGTTTGGCGCAGCTACGACTGGGAAGGCTTAAGTGGATCTCATTCAAACTACTTCCATCATTTATTTGACTTTAATATCTCCAATACGTATTGCCACGTTTTAATAACAATGGACTTATGTAGGCAATATTTGAGATACCTTATGAAAGCTGGATACGTCTCGGTCATTGTTTTAGCAAGTGTTGAATTTTTCCAACATCAACATGTCAATGACTTTTTACAATATATGGGCACTGTACGGTCACGAGTCAAAACAAAATGCAGAAAATGTTTTCGTATTATGAATGTACCACATGTAATATGCTTTTATCAAAAATCAAAGTTATTTCCCAAAGACGTCTTGTTCGTCGGTTTGGATTTATTTTCCCACCTCAAATAAGTAGATCCAAAAAATTAACCATGCTAGAAATTGTTTTCTCCCACCTCAGATAAGTAGATCCATTAATTTAACCATGCTAGAAATTCTTTTCTCCCACCTCAGATAAGTAGATTCGATAATTTAACCATGCTAGATATGCTTATCTTGCCCACGGGCGAAGATAAAATGCCCGTATGGAACTTTTTTTTTAATGGTCACAACATTGTAATTACCTCCCTTGTCGAAGAATGTTGTCAGTAGCATCAAGGAAATCTTGTCTTATGGTAATTTTTAGAACGCTAAGTAATTATTACTCGCTTCAAATGTCACCATAAAACAGTTTTCACGCACCATTCAAGAAATAATGCTTCCTTCTCCTTAGAATTATTTAAAGAGACCGATTTGACTATTAACATTAACTGGATCATTGCGCGCATATCCATGACAACCACGTGCTATCGCATATCCATACGCAATTATTTTCACTTAGCACAAAAGAGTTCCAGCAAAAAATACATTTTTACTTAATTTTGTTTAACTGAGGTGGGAAAAAAAGCATCTACCATAGCTGCTCGTGTAAGATAGGTTCATCCCGACCCTCGCGCAGGGTGTTTTGCGGAAACTTGGTAAACCTCGTTTCCGCAAAACACCCTACGCTCGGGTCGGGATGATCCTATCTTACACTCTCGGCCATGGAAGATACTTATAATCTTGCCCACGGGCGAAGATAAAATGCCCGTATGGAACTTATTTTAATGGTCAACACATTGTAATTACCTCCCTTGTTGAAGACTGCCGTCTGTAGCGCATCATGGAAACATTTTCTGATGGCAATATTTAGAACGCTAGTTAATTATTTCTCGCTTCAAATGTCACCAGAAAACAGTTTTCACGCACCTTTCAAGAAATAATGCTTCACTCTTCTTAGAACTATTTAAAGACCGATCAGACCATTTACATACTCTGAATCACTGCGCGGATATCTATGACAACCAAGAATTATTGCATATCCGTACGCAATTATTTTCACTAAGCACAAAATAGTTCCGGCAAGAAATACATTTTTACTGAATTTTGTTTAACTGAGGTGGGAGAAAAAACATCTACCATAGCCGCTCGTGTAAGATAGGTTCATCCCAACCCTTGCGCAGGGTGTTTTGCGAAAACTCGGTAAACCTCGTTTCCGCAAAACACCCTACGCTCGGGTCGGAATAAACCTATCTTACACTCTCGGCCATGGAAGATACTTATAATCTTGCCCGGGCAAAGATCAAACGCCCATATGGAACTCTTTTTGAATAGTCACCACATTGTAATTACCTCCTTTGTTGAAGAATGTCGTCTGTAGCATCATAGAAACCTTCATTTGGTGCAGTATTTAGAAAGCTGATCAATTATTTCTCGCTTCAAATGTCACCATAAAAAGGTGTTCACGCACTTTTCAAGAAATAATGCTTCACTCTCCTCAGAACTATTTAAAGACCGATTTCACTATTAACATAATCTGAATCACTGCATATCCATGACAACCACAAACTATCACATATCAATACGCATTAATGTTCACTACGCACAAACGAGTTCGAGCAAAAACAATACATTTTACTGAATTTTGAGGTTGGAGAAAAAGCATCTACCTTAGCCGCTCGTTTAAGATATGTTCATCCCAACCCTCGCGCAAAACCTCGTTTCCACGAAACACCCTATGCTCGGGTCGGGATGAACCTATCTTACACTCTCGGCCATGTAAGATACTTATAATTTAAAATGGCAGCTTACAGTTTTCTTTTTTCGCAAATCCCAAAATAGGTCATAATTTATTTGCGAAGTAAATTTTGTACTTTATGTATTAAGTTATATGTTTACTGCAACACTTTTTTAGCGCTGGACGGTCGGAAGAAGCATTCAGGGTAACTAGACGCTCAGTTATTATTCGTCCGTGTAAATATTGCAAACATCTTTGTTAATAATGCTTCTTTTGAGTTTAATTAATTTGTTTTAAAGGCAATATATTCTTGAAGGATTGTAGTTTAGTAGATATGAGATTCGAGTTCAACACACGGCAAATCTTGTTTTGGAGAGGTAATATGTTTTAATATAAGATTCTTATTCGTATTCAGACATATGTTTAGAAGAAAAACTATACTTTAAGTTATTTTCTATTGTTAAAACATTATCAACGCTGCTAAAATCATATTTATAACGCATTGCATTCGCTTGAAGTGACACTCTTATTCAAAATCAATACATGTACAAAAACATAAGTTCTGACTGATTAACCTTAAACTATTTACTTAAAATTGCATTTATGGAAAATATGAATTACTGATAATACGATTGTAACCGTGTATTTAGCAGAGTTAGATAATATCACGATCGATTTACGTATCTTTTACAAAATCAATTATTTTACTAATCACTTAGACATTCTATGTGCATTACAAACATAGGATGAAAATACAATGATGAACAATAACACATGATTTAAACGAACATTGTAAAAAATATACCTGCTAAGTCATTGTTTAAAAACTATTTTGTTAAATGGTATATTAGCTATCTTATACTAAACATAAATTGTTGAGAACCCAAGTGAACTCGTTTGTTTCTGACCGTTCCAAGATAACTCAAACATGTATTTATAACAGTAATTCCAAGTAAACTCGTTTGTTACTGACCGTTCCAAGACAACTCACACATGTATTCATAACAGTAATGCGTATGTTATATGTTTTATAAGCCTTTCTCTTTAATTCGATGGTCTCTCGTTGAGTGTACGCTATGAAATAATTATTGTAGCTTAAGGTAGACATTAAAATGTTTATATTTCGTGAGAAAATGGCAAGCGCATAGAACGTCAATACACCAATTATAAATTTTCCAATAGCGCAGATATCTTAGTCATCAAAAATAATTTATCCGCTTGTTTTGACAAGAAATTGGAATATAATTTAATTATTTCTTTGTTAATAACGAGTTCGAGTTAACCATAATCATACGTATGCTCGTTTTGTTTTTTCGAGTTTAAACATATTAACTGTAGGTATTGCATTCATTATTGTACAGAGGCTTTAAAAGAGCGAATTAATTTAAACTGGAAACAATATTCTATCGCTTCAATGTTCTAGCCATTTCATTGACTAAAATAACAAGTTTGTATCCCTGTAAACACATTGTTCTGTTTCTCCCAACAGCCAAGATAGATACAATTATTTTCAGAATGTTCCGCCTTATCAATTTCGAATAGCACCGTCATCCTTGGTAATGTGAAAGCAATCGGAGCCAAGGTAAAGATGCGATGTAAGAAAGGATTCGCGAAGGGACCTGTATATTTCACTATAACGTGTGGAACTGACGGATCCTGGAGGCCAAAACCATTAATTTGCATAACCGGTATTTAATCAAGCATGTTTTCACGATTCAAACATTATTACAGCATGTCCGTGTTTTACTATTTGTTTTGAATCATAATAAGTTGAACTGTCTCATAAAGTATTCATTTTGTAAGTGACGGGAAACTATCACGTCAGTGTTATAACAATTATTATTAAACTCGTAATACAGATGCTTATAATGTTTTGAATTTATTATTTACAAGGACAGACTGTATGCGATTTTAATGTTTCAAACAGTTACTGCATCATTTCTATATAGGGCCTATGCTCTACTAGCATGGCTCTTGTTGTCATTTCCAATCCAAAGCATGTATGTATGGGTAAAAGGCAACAGATTAGTTGCATGAACTTTTTAATATGTGCCAAGTAAAGGTCACCTGACAAATAAAATTGCTTTCAAAACTGTACTCATGGTCAAAATTTCATTTTTGTAGCTTTAAAAATAAAAAAGTTGGTCAAAAGGTCAAAGTCAAGGTCATCCGAGGACAACATTGATGCTCGTTTGCAAAACTGTACACATGGTCTAAATATCATTGCTGTAGCTTTAAAAATAAAAAAGGTCAAAAGGGGTGGGGCCAGCTTTGGCCCAAGGGGCATGATTTCAACTATTTTGCTAGACAGTCATCATATGATGCTCCACAACAACAGGTATGAGCCTTGTGGTTTGAAACAAAAATATTTTGAAAATAATTCTTAAATAAGTCTCTTTGAAACTTGTGAACCCAGAGGCAGTGCCAGTTTTGACCCCAGGGGCATAATTTGTAGAACAAAGTATACTTAACCTGTGAATCCCAGGGGATGGCTAGTAATGACCCTAAGGGCATAATTTGAACAATCATTCACAAGCAATTGTGCTTGCATGGATGCGCAAACACTCGAACAGATTTTCAAACATTTCCATATTTAAGTATACCAAACCTGTGAACCCTGGGGCGTGGCCAGTAATGACCTCGGGGCATAATTTGAACAAACATTCACAACCAATTTTGATAAGATGAATGCGCGAACAACAGACACTTTGGCCAATAGAGCTAAAAAATGGCCTTTGGCAGAGAAATTCACAAAATCAACTGCAGAACCATGAAAGCAAGTTGTCTCCCTTTCATCCTAGACTTGACTTTACATTAAACTTGGCTGAAAATAGATAAATTCGCTCACACAGAATTGGCTAAAAATAGGTAAGCTAAATATAGCACTTCTTTAAAACTTTCAAGGCCCATAACTTAGGCATGCATGGGCGGATCTGGCTGTATTTCGAAAGGAACCAAGCTCTGATAGATATATAAATACTGTACAAGCTTCATCGAGATGCAATCAAAACTGAAGACTGTATCGTGTTCACAAGCAATTGTTTACAGACGCACTGACGCACGCACGGATGCACATATTACATACACATTACCAACGTATAAGCTCTTCTGGCCTTTGGCCAGTAGAGCTAAAAAGACAACTTTACAAGTATACAAGAAACGCCGCAATGCGATGAAACCAAGTTTTCAATGATTGTTGTTCGTTGTATTATTTAGTGTTTCGCAGAAACAAACAACTTACTCCATTGTGAAAACAATGATTGTGACCTGATCAACATTGTTAGTTATTTTGATGTAACTTTAATTTTAAAATGAATGAAGTGAATTAGAGTTTGTGTGTTGAACCTCTTTATAAAACATTCTAGTAAATTAGTTAATTTGAAAATCCGTGTTAGAACACGAAAAGTCTGAAAATAGTGATTTTAATAAATCTCAAACAATTCATTATATGATGTTATAATAACGTAGGAATAATTGAATAACTTCATGGTTGATACATTTGATCATGTTAACTCATTGTATAGTTGCATATGTTAAAACAATAAAGTTATTCGGTATTATAATAATATCAGATATCATGATGCATGAAAGCATATAAGCGTAACCCTAGAAACGTTATATCTCGACTGACATTAATTTTTCCGGGTTAACATTAAAGGCTAACACCCTCCACGGTATCTGATATTTATATAATAAAATATATTTACATCATAACAATGAACAACAAGATATCAATAAGTTAAGGTAGCTATAATGTATGAATATAAACCTCGCTATGGTGTATGTATAGATAAAAAACATTTTTAATATCAAATAAGCATAAACCATACTTGATTTGTTTTAGGTAATAGTTGGTACATCATAGGAATACCATACGATGATTAATTAGACTATCCTTAAAATATCAGTTTAATATTTATGTGAAAAACTACAGAAACAAGCCTAAAAATTAAAAATAAACCCCGTTTAATGGCACTGGTTAAACGCAAAAGACATAAAACTCACCGAAAAAATCAGAAACAAGACACATGGAACAACAGCACAAAACTCAACAATCAACACAGTGCATATATACTATATTAAAAAGTAGGTATGGTTATCAAGGAATGTTAGTTACCGCCTTGGAACGGTCAGTTAAATGAAATTTATTGGAGCTTTTAACCAGTTTACATGCATGTCATGGTAAAGCCTGGCCGATTTTCTGCTTCATGTTATTTGATTACTTCTGCAATTTGTTAAAAGTTACATATTAGTAATATTCTTTAGATTGAGTATATCATTAAGACATAAAGGCAGTCACTTGATCGTGTGCACAACTCTGTGACTACCTTGTTTCATCGATATTTTAACTAGAAAATTGAGCAAAATGCATTACATTGTAGGTGAGTGTCCAAATGGTTGGCTGTCTTACGAGAGCTCCTGTTATTTGTTTGGACAACATGGGTATTCGTCGTTTGCAGATTCAGAGGTAATTGTATTCTAAATTTCTATTATCATCACGCCAAATGTAACAACGTTTGTGTTGTATGCCATACATCGTGTTCGTTAATGTTATGATGTGCTTAGTGTAAATATGTGTGTGTGACCTATATTTATATTGTGTTGCTAACAATGACATCACAACTTGAGGTTGCTTGTTTAACACTGTAACTTATTAATTGAACGTTTAAATGAAAATGAAATGTAAACTCTTGTTTTGTGCACGGCTCCGAAGAACGCAGTTGGTGGATCGGTGTGACGCGCAATGTAGTCGAGGATGTGTGGATGCTTGGCAATGGCTCGAAGCTCACTTTTACTGGTATGTGAAATAGGAAATATGGTGTAATTAATTCATCAGTTTTCAATGATATTTAGTAGTTTATTTAATAGCGATATTTATAATTATATTGATTCAGTGTTATTTAATCGTTATAGCAAATACATGTTAGGGATTATATAAATGTATGAAATTGTTTGAGGGACATTTATCTAGCAATGATATTGGAAATAACGACTCTAAGTTATAAGGCACTGTATTGCTATTTTATTGAATACGTTGCTATAACTATTTTAAACAAGCGCGCCAACTGCCACTACAAACGCCCGTCCGTGTTTACGGACACCAAGTTTGGTAATAGTGATTGCCCGCTAAACCAGATTTGGAGAGCGAACACTGTAAAGACAGTGTTTTCTTCCATTCCAACGGTCATATCGTTAGAGTGACAGGGTCGACATGGCTGGTTATCGAATCTTACTAAGATATTCTGCCCATATACATTCTGACTAAATTTGGTGATGATTAGAAAAAAGGTTTATAAAGTTATTGATCGGACAAGACCGATTTGGGGTATAATTTCATACAGTTAAAGAGCAATAACTCTTGTGTTTCTCCGCGATATGGCTGGTTATCGGAATGGTCCCAAACAGAACGCCCATATATATTCGGACTAGGTTTGGTGATGATTGACACAGGTTTTTTAAGTTGTTGATAGAATAAGGCCGATTTGAGGACATTCCAATAATTAGAGGGCGATCACGCTCGTGCGACTACACCAACATGGCTGATAATTAAACTAAGAAATTATGTCATTACACATTCTGACCATATTATATAGTGATTGGACAAAGGCTTCTATAGTTATCGAGCGAACAAGACCAATTTTAGCTAATTTATAAAATTGAAGAGCGATAACTCTAAGGTTACTAAAAAAGTATGGCTGGTGATCAAGATAATATGCCAATATATATGTTGACCAAATTAAGTGATGATTGGTCAAAGGCTTAAAAAGTTGTAGAGTGGACAACATACTGTACGCCACAGGGGAAAAGTATTATACCACCCATTTTTAAAAAAAATGTATATCCTATACAGCGTTTACCACATGATGATAATCAAATGAGTCAACAATATTACTAAGTTACCTATTTATCTTCTTTACTTGCAGATTGGAGTCTAAATGAGCCGTATGGTAACGGAAATTGTGCTCATCTTTATTCAATGTATAACTACATGTGGAATGACCTACCATGCTCTGTACGGGGGGGGGGGATATATGTAACATTTGTGAAAATTAGTTCACAAATATGATCTGTCAATGCATTATTTAGATTGGAAAAGTGACTGAATGACAAGAAATACGTGTGCTTGATATCGAAATTCGCTTTAACATTTATTTCAACCTTAAATGAATTTTACTACAATAAAATGTTTTATCAAAAATGTAACTTCTCTAATCATTATCGGTAGATATGATCGTTGGAAATGATGTCAATCAAATAATTCCTAAACATTGTAAATTGACGCAAGTGTCACTTACATAACAAGCAGAGTAGATAGAAGCTTGATAAAATCACACTAAATCCTGCATCGTAAATGATCGGTATGTTGTATAAGAGTGTACACATATCATAACTTTGAAACATAAGATTCAATCAAACAAAAATGTTTCATCCTGACGTGATAAAACAAGAATCAGAAATATTAAGAGACAAATCAGTTATAAATGTGTACTTTTTCTAATCGAAAAAAATCAAAAATTTTAAAAAAAATGTTTAAAAGATGTATATTAGACAAAATAAAACCCCATGAAAATACTAATTGCCTTTTTATGTAGCACCAAAGGTTATGTTTTTTGTTCGTGAAGGTTGATTCCTTAGATGAACATGTTAACAATGAAACGTCTGCCAACATTAACTTTATTCTTAATCAACACCCATCATCAAATTGAACATCAGTCTAAACTTTAGGCCTAATTTGTTATATGAAGATTTATTTAATGTTGAGGTAGATCAAAGCAAAGCGTGCGTATTAACAGCCATATGCATAGACAGTCAATGTAAAGATAAAAAATTCGGCAACTTTTGGGAGACTGCAATAGCCCTTTACAGCATACTACATTTTTGTATATCATAAAAGTATGTTTTATGTGTTTCTTTGATTGTGTAACGTTGTCTTTTCGTTATCGTTACAACCTTAATTGATTCAACCTTATTTTATATTCAGTCATATATTTAACAACTGGCAGTATTGCTTTTTTATATGTATTCTTGAACTTTAATTATATGCTATAACATTTTTGCGCATTCAGTTTTTTAGATTAAGACTGTCACCTTATAAACTCGTTAACTCCTTTAGTAGTTCATTAATTACGATACTTTGAATACTGTGCTTAAAAGCACAACATTTTTGCTATTCGAAATGCACTCGTATTTCCAACATACCTACCATTTTGAAATTATAATTTGTTTTTTTTTTATACCGGGATGCGATGAAGTTGTCAAAGCATCAGTTCAGATTAGGCTGAAATTAAATCTTATATGCATGCCCTTGTGTTGTCAATGACTAACGCATAAGCAAACAATCAGAACACAAATTATGACCGAATTATTTGAAACATTTAGTTGCATTTTGCGAATGATGCTAAAATCAAGAAGGGTGCCCTTTAACTTCTTTTATCAACACTAGGCTCTGTCCGTTCAAATGGAGTGTTTGAATTTGCAAGAACTACTTACGTAACATGCTCTCGGAAATATTTATTTCTCTGAAAAAAAAAACATGCTTGATATGTAATTCCTTGATCACACCTCATCCTCTGCTACCGGTTTGAATGACAATGTTCATTGACAGGAATGAGAAGTTTTAAAATGTCATCATCCCATTGCATTTACTTTAGTGGTGTTTTTGTTACAAAGAAACAAGGGAATAGTTCGGAATC
Source organism: Mya arenaria (assembly GCF_026914265.1). NCBI lineage: Eukaryota > Metazoa > Mollusca > Bivalvia > Myida > Myidae > Mya > Mya arenaria. Next base: position 59,189,959 of record NC_069131.1, read on the forward strand.
GAAAAATGCCTAAGTCGATATATATCTTCGGGGGTTGACAGGCCGGTCCTTATAATGGCGAATGACCGTCCGTAAGTGGTGTGTAATATTTCTTTTAATAAAACATGGTATTACCTTTTGTGGCTAAAATTGTCTCGCTCTTTTATTTTTTGATCGACTTTTAGGGTACACAACGATAACTGAAGGGTTGCCATAAAATACGAAGTCAGACCGATTTTATAGTTTTTATGACATTGTGTTTTCAGGGAGTTTGTGTGAAAACTTCAATTAATGAAGGAGGAACTATATTTTTCATCAGTTTAAACAAATGTCTCTTAGTTTATTGTTTGGACAACATACGTGAAGAATCCCTCACGTACCCCGCATTCGAAACGTTTTTAAAAAGGGCTTCGAAAACTTTTAAAATATAAATTTGTTAAAAAGGTCACGAAAGAGCACATTGTTACTGCGAGAAAGGCCACACAGGGATCAATTCTGTGAAAATGTTTTGAAATCTGGCCACAGGTTTCTGAGAAAAAGAAGTTTTCCATAAGGACATAAGGTGAAAAACAGCCCTTGTCCTGGCAGCAAGGTTCCTATTTTGTGAAGTTATGTTGAAAGCGGGTCAGCGGTTTCGGAATCCTGTTTTTTTTTCTTTTGCTGGCCATAATGTAATATATATAATTCTGAAAACATTTTCTTTTACTAAATTTTATTTTTTATTTGTCGGAAAAAGGTTTTCATTATTGGATGTTTATATAACTTAGAAAGTAAGGTAAAACTAATTTGTGTACATCATTCGGAGCTTTTGGGACAATGCAGAATCCATATTCGCACTTCAGATTTCAACTGGAATGTTTGAGAATAGTATTATTTAAACGCGCGTAGCTTAGCTATTCATCATAATATCTTTTAAGCCCGAATCAGCGGTTTAGGAAAAACCTCGTATTTCATACTGTGTTTTTAAAATGTGCATGAGTTAATCATTTTTGTTCTTATTTTAGCTTTACCCGGTGTCCCTGAAACACATTGAAATCAGACGGAACTTTATAAGCATTTTTAATCATTATTTTCACGTAATTCTTACTATTATATAACTCCAGCTCGTATGCAAATACGAACATTTTCCGTTTAAGTTAAGACTCAGTAAATTTATGTCCCTTTTCTTGTTTATAAATAAAACCTGGTAAACAATAATAACTTAAAACAATCTTTGCTCAATCATAAATGTGCGATAATGGTTTATTGATCGCCCGCAGAGTTTTAAACAAATATTACATTTATGGCACGACAACATTTCTTAACAGTATATACTCCACAATTTGGAATACGCTATTCGATGGTTTTGTAAATATGTGACAGAAATTGAAATTTCACTCTAGATGATTGACAGAGGCATTCTGCATAAAATAACTGTATCAAAATTCAATTACGTCTTTACAAATCATTCAGAATGAACTAGGTTTAACGTCTAGGTAATACTGCTGCTTTTATAAACACGATTTTGTCCAGTTTGATGCATCGTTCTTTTTTTTATATTTTGACATCATTCTGATTTATTAATTAGTTCGTCCATCAAATTGAATTATATTTGAGCAGACACATATAAATGCATAACGTTGAATTTCAAGAAACTATTATTCTATGTTGTTGACTCTCACGCAGCTCCGATATATATTTACACTCGTTTTAATGCATCCTCAATTTAAATTTTAAAATCGCATATATTTTGCTAGACCTGTAAAACTCGTTCAATCATCGCTACTCTTAAATAATAAGACGGTTAATGCCTTGTTGGTCACCAGCAAGTTCCTGTCATAAATGCATTTGTTTCCGAGTCCTGTCATATCAAAGTTTGATTAGTATATTATTGACAAAACAACTTATACAAAATGACAGTGAATGACAATTAAGATGAACTAAAACACAAAAATAATTAGTTGTAAACTTATTGTTTAAGTTTACACGGACAAACACTCAACATTCAAACGAACGTACCGCAGAAATAACCCTAAGGCGGCTTCAATGATGAATAAAAATTAATATTAAAAGGTTCTAAAGCGCATTGAATAAAGCGGTATTACGATTGTCATACTATATGGTCCTCTCGTGTTTCTATGACCACATAAAAGTATATAACCCAGTCTTTTACAATCGTGATCGCAGTTTTATTGGAAAAGTCCTTCCAGTTATTTATTATAAATATCATAACCCAACAGGTCCGTGTACGTTTAACACTTATGTTTTCTTTGTTGATATATGTTGTCCAAAGTTATTAAAGTAAAGATTTGTACATAGAACATTTATATTGTTAAACAATACGAATATATATTCGGTATTTCTGGAATCTCGAACCCTCGTGACGTACAGTTTAGCGGTCATTCAAATCTTGAGCCGTGACCAAACGGTGTTCAGATATTTTTACTACGGATCAGCCAAATGAGCACAATTTCCTTCTTGTCATTCGTGACACTAGACACAATAATATCCACGGCGTTAATAGTTTGAGACTTCTTTCCGTCTCAATTAGACAGTTTTATATCCAAAACAGTAAATATTTTATTAAGGAAACTTTGTACGAGGAAATATAGAAAATGTGGATTCAGCAAATTCGTGCAGGAACCTTTGCATGTTTGCAGACTTACAATGTCTCACGCGACAGTTTAACAGGATAAAATAACAGGTAAATAATTTCACCCAGAGCGTACAAAACACACATTTAAATACAAAACAAAGAGGAAAGTTTCTAAACCTGGAGTAACCCGCATTTGAAAACTTTTAAATGGATGTATTAAATTTCAGTATTTTACCCATTGCGAATGACTTAAAATATATCTATTCAAATAGGGAAAGGCGGGTAGATCGACAATAACTGAACTTGTTTTCCTGTTTGAGCAATGTCTGTTTTAAAAATATGATAGTCGTGACTGCGGATTGTCATAACTAAGAATGAAGTTAGCGCCTTGCTCTTTGGATTAAATTTACTTTCACCTCAATAAAAAACGTCCTTTTATATTTCGACGTTTTACAATCACTTTTTTCGGAATAAATTAAATATTGCTGGATTATGTGTACGGCTTTCTTAATCAGAGTAAGTACATTATATCGTTTTTTTCCTCGTATAGTAAGTTTGATTGAGATGTTTTTATTAATACATTTAAAACATATATGTATAGAATATGACGTTATTGTACACAAACCAATCCATAATCACGAAAATACAGCTTACTAAAGCACAAAAACCTGATATGATCAGACAATACTGAATTTATAATTAAACGTCATGTATTGTTGATAATTGTTCGCTTTTTAAAACTAAAGATACTAATTATCTTGTGTGTCTCGTATTTATTATTAAATCCAAGGAACTTTAGAAAAGCAAAAGAAACCTTTTTTTGCTGTACTTGCACAAGCTGTTCATTTAAACTTGTGTATTGCTAAGAGACGTTATTTTTAGATCATTAAAACAAGAATAGTTTTTTTGCAAAAAGTTATTGCAGTGGCAATTTAGAGTAAAAAAGCATAAAAACATTGTGTTTTATCAAAATGATAATGATTACTCAATGCCAACTAAAGTTGGTTTAGCCTCGCGGGTATTATGATATTAAGATTGGTGATAAATTATGAACAATGGACTGTCATGCTAACATCATGCAATATTCACGCATTGAAGTGATATCTAGCTGCAACAGACAATATTCCTCTACGTAGTATTGGTGCAATTCGAATGAACGTATAAAACTCAGAAGAAACTTAACAATGTGGTTTCTGATATAAGGCATTTATAGCAACCCTTACATGCAATATCTTAAACAAGGTTTCATGCTAATGCCCATAGAATAGCTCTCCTTACTTTTAAATCAGTCAACCTAAAAAATTATCTTTAAATTGTCATCTTCACTGTTTTTCTTTAGTTTGTTCTCAGTAGATGGGATTCATGGGGTAAAATGATGTTTAGCTAAAACAGACAATAATCCTCTATTTATTTATGGTACACATAACATGAACCTATAAAACTTACTTTTTTATATGCCGACTGAAGCAAAAACTGACAAACTGTTTTTGACACATAACAACATTGTGTTGCATAGAGCTGTGAACGTCTGGCTATGCATTCAATACTCAGTTGAAAATTTGTAGTTATGTTAACTGTCAAACACAACATGGAAATGTAGTCTAGTTTGTGATAATTAATGAGCATGAGAAAAAATGACAGGCGTTTTCAAAACTTAAATACATGATTTAAATCATTTCTATGGTGCACACACAATAGTAATTCTTTTTTCATCGGCGACTTATGAGATAGTTTTGTTATGTATTGACTTTATTTGTCTATTAAATTCCAACTTAATGTAATGATTGCTTATATATGATTATTATTCATGATTGTATAAGGAACTTTTTGGGTTAAACATTTCTAATGAGGAAGTCCAGTCATAGTACACATAATTTTATTCGAGTTAACTTCAAGTAAAGTAACTTCGCTTCAATATGCTTTTTAATTTAATGTTGTTACCATATTTAAAGATTCACAATGGAACATAAATAGCAAAATATACTATAAATGTTGTGTTCTTGCAACATTATATCTCCGTTTCGTCGAACAACCAGCTGGACAGAACTCTCTTTGTTTTACAAAATGTTCCCCTTTATTAATTTTGCAAAATACCAACATATTCGGTAACGTTTTTCAATCAAAGTCTCGGTTGTTATGCGATGTTTTAAAGGATTTATTGCGAAATAACGTGTTGAAATTAGTTCGTAGTCCAGAATTTGCCTTCCATGATTTGATTGCGTACAATTCAAAACGTTCTGAAGCGAAGTTGTTCCAATAGTTCATTTTATTAATGAGAGTGGGTCCCAGTTGAGTTTACTGTATACCATGAAAGTCGGTGGATATTTTTTATACTTTTTTAATTGTTCTTAGGACTGATATATGTATTTTGTTCCAAATAAATCAAAATTCTCCTCCATACAGACCGTACAAGAGAAAAGTAAAATATGCCTCACTGAATGGTCACATAGTTTAAGTTAAAATTCAATCGGTAAATTTAGATTATTGACTCTTTGATATAAAAGATAATTATTATTTTAGATTGTTATATTGCCCATGTGAGTGGGCATAAAAATGTGGTCATGGTGATTTCATGGATAACTTCCAGTTGAAGGTAATTATAGCGTCAAAATTTCATTGTTTTGTTGTCTTTTAACATTCGCAAAGATATTGAAGTGTTGTGATGTGCTAGTCTTCTCGAATTTGCAATATTAAGATGTTTGTTCGAACGAATACATTTGTCCTAAAAAGAAATCGCCAAATTTAGAATCATCAGCCATGTTTGTTTTGACAGTTGTTACAGACGACCCGTAGTAAAAACCGTGTCAATTTTAATTTGTCTGAATTATTTGTTCAATGCGTGTTCTTTGGTTTTCAAATGCAAAATAAAGCATTTTCCAAATGATACTTCTAGAAAATAATGGCTTTCATTTAAATTCTTCGTAAAACATCAAAAGAAACATGTAAACAAGCCGGCATTCAACAGAACATGTGCCATGCTATATTTAGCAATAAAGTAGATCGTAGTAAGATCACTACGCCCAATCAGAGCGTTGCTTTGTTGCCAAACTCCGCCTACATAGGCCACGAAAGGTCGACCGGTTCATGCTAAATGAACTCAATTTTTATCGTTCAGAAAATCAAGTACGGATGTAAATATATGATCATTATGCTATTCATAGTGTAAAACAACTATTATCATTAAATCAATATTACGATCAACGATGACTCATAAATCTTGAACACTCTCCTGAAAATGGTTAAGTTGTTGTATCATAAAACAAAGCTTTATTCATGCATTGCTAAACAGTGGTAGGTGAGTATGACTAATAATGGTTGCGATATTTTCTTCCTGTTTCAGATATTTAAATGTTACAAGATAGTCGCGACTGCGGGTTGTCATCATTTAGACTGAGGTTAGTGCATCTACCTTGGGATTTATCATACTTTTAACAACATTACTCATTTAAGCGGAGGCACATTCTACCAGAAATACAATATATTACCCATTGAATGATTAGATTTTTTTCCAGTGCATACAATATTTTAAACCTGACAGATTTTACAATCCTTAACATACATAAGCATTAATGCTTTCCTTGGAATATTGATAAATAGTGGATATTATTAAGGTAAGAAATGTTACCTATTAGTTTGGTGTTTAGAAGATCTATTTCTATTTATTCATCTAAATATTGAACCGAACCGCAAGAACCGATATACCACGTAAATCATTTGCTTTGACGTACGTTTGATGAATAAAATGTTTTACCAGTGGTAATGCGTTGCAAGCAGCATAATGAATTCACCCTGTCAAGCCTTACTTGACGGTTTAAACGTATAGAAAGTGAACAGCTGTGTTAAAAACAGGCTGAAGATCCACTTGCATAACACAATATCCTGTTAGTCAGTGCCGCTAAGAACATACATCCATCCTTACATTATGTGCAACGATAAACAATGGTCAGAGGGGACATAGGTGCTAGCTCTTTGTCGTTTCATTCGGAATTAAAACAGAAAGTCAAGTAGAAAACGTTAATATTCACACGCATTTTTTTACTCATGAACCAAATCAGCGGCTCAAGGCTATCAATTGAATTCCTGTATACAAGGGTGCTGGGTACCAAAATACGCTATAACATCGCCATGCAGGGCCCTCTTCGAATGCCGAACTAGAAATAAGATCTAGATATAAACAGTCTATGATTACAATACTCAGGCTTAAAGGGCCACTTAGATAATATGTCAACTGGTACTATAACAAAAACTAAAGTTTCCGTATGTTGTTCCTTTATCAAAACAAGAACTATGTTAGTATTGGTTGCATAAACAAATAACGTATAAAAAAGTTCGTGCAACAACGATAGCATTAGGCCCAACAATAACAACTAATGTTTTACCTGTAAAATTAGTAAATAACTTTTTTAATATATAAACTTATGTTAACTAACATTATGCAATACAGTAGGTTTCAAAGCATCATTGAATTGACGCATTAGAAAAATCAATTGAAGTCAAAACGAATATGTTTATTCATATCTTGAGTATGCTTTTTGACAATGTTTAAATTGGTGTATCATGTTTCAACGATGTTTTCAGTCCATTACAGTGGGAGGCTTACAAGAGTTGAAATATTTTGTTCCTGTTTGAGAAAAAACATAAATATATCAGTCGTAGATTTAGATCAAAATACGAGTTCCGACACTTATTACTAATTAGGTTATTTGATTTGTATTGTTTCGTAAAGTAAAAGCGAGTAACAGCTGTAATTTATGTGTATTTGACGTGAAATAAATTTTCTTGTATCTTGTATCGAACTAGTAGTGTCTGGATGTCTTGAATGCTTGAACGGGCGCAAACACATTACCTTTATCTTCTTTTCAGCAAAACAATCTAAAGGTAAACTTCTTAAATGCGGTACATCACTTCCAGTCTCAATATTTTGAACAAATAAGGTTATCTTTCCTGTCATGCACAACAAGCACGATGTTAGACCAAAGCGAATATTGTCATTTAAAATATGTCATTCATTATGTATTGTTAATATAACGGTCGACCTTCTCTTTGGAATTTGAGAATTCTTCAGTTGTTTCGATGATGGGATTGGAATATTTGATGCATTTTAACAGTACAGAAACATAAAAATCTGTATAAGGTATGAATACTACCTATTTAGTATCTGATGAGAAGAAAATGTAAATCCTGCCACCGGAATCCTTTCCTCATAGGCTTCCTTCCTACTAGTACATAAAGGCAGAATGTCCGTGAGAACAAAAATGATGATAACAAAAATATAACAAAATATAATCAGGGTGCCAAATAAATTGCATACGAAAATCTCACAACCATACAATCACAGCAATATATTGTATAGGGAGGAAGTATTCATTGGTGTCCGTATTACCACTAGCACATAAATAATAATTCTCTGAGTTCAATTTATTTTAACTTTATACACATAAATATTTCAAGATGCACTGTCCTAAATATTGAAGGCAATGTTGTATTAACTTTGGACAACAATAACATAAGTAAATAATTAGTCAGCAAATAACTGAAAAGAAGCTTTATTCTGACAATATTCTAATCAACGCTTTGTAACGGTCAGTAAATCACGAGTTCAGTGGAACATGTGTGTACTCGAGGCTTAAACTACTTTGTATGGCAACTTCTAGTTATAACGTTTCAAGACATGTAGTCTGAGTAATCGCTGAAGTCCCCGCGTGACAGAGTGAGGAAACTTGTCTATGCGAACTGACATGCATTTCGCCGGTTTTATTTTTATTTTTGCCATAATATAAGGAAAATACTTAATTCATTTCGCAATCTCAAATTCAACTCATTTTTTCCACGTTACGGCATTGCATGTTTCGAAATAACTAATGTTTTACTATTTAGAAGCACGTTACCTTCTGCATGATTAAGATATCAACCATCCGGCTACATCGACCTCAGTTAAATGCATTAATTGTATAAACCATTTCAATTATTCGGTTTTAGAAATTATCTGTCTATATACGTATAATTCTATGAACCGTGTAAATGAAAGAGTGTATACATGTTTGATTCCAGTGAGGTCGATGAAATCAAGTCAAGTCTCTTGCATCCACACATTATATTACATGCATGGACAAATTAGGTCATATTAAAGGGCAAGTATTACATATAGGTGAACAATTGATATGCATATACGAGGGGAGATCGTAAAGTTAAACATAATTAGGAAACGCTCGAAAATATGACACACTAATATGACTTTTTCTTTGCAACTCATTTATATAAAACCAGGTCCAATCATTGATCTTGTAAATTCATTTTCACAGTTCCTAAAATGCAAGTAGAAAATGCCTGCCGCAAACAGAATATATGGTTTTACAAAGAAAGGTGCGTTATGCAGTATGTAAGTAACTCAATACACTTATCCTTCATGCCAATTAATTCGCCAGTCCAACAAGACATCCAAACGAAGTAAATATTCATGAATTAAGTTTGCAAATCATCTTCAAATTGACATACCATTAGACTAGACGGGTTGCTGAAGATACAAACATGCCATTCATTCAAACTTATTTTTGTATAGGTAACTATCAGCCACTATGAACAATATCGTGTCAGTTTTCTGGACTAAAGCATATCGTCCTTTTTGGGAGGCATATCGATCTAGGCCCTGGTTTAGTTCAATATAACGACCTCTTGGGTAAGAGGCGGTAACCTATACAACAGTCCCAGCAATAACAATAACTTAGACAACAGGCCCTGCAAAAATACTATAATCACTATTTATTTTTGTAGAATGCAATAATTAAATGCCCTTTAATTGTTAAGTTTTCTCATTTAATAATTTTATTTTATTATTGTAAGTAGGTACACACTACACAGCATTATTCAATTCAAAGCGCAAAAACAAACACTTATACACACTTATACGCATTGATGCTTTAACTGGAGCATTGATAAAAAGTGGACATTAGTAAGGTAAGAACAGTTCAATATAAACAACTATTTGCATAGATCTTAAGTCTTAACGTTCTTCAAATAAATCAACCTTATAATCAATCAGTAGTGTTGGTAAAGAATCAATGTCTTGCATAAATTATAATTAAATCCGCTGGATTATTTGAAATCACACGTCGTTGATAATGAGCTTTGTTAATCAAAAGATAAAACGGATTTTAATTTTACATGGCAGTTAATTTTTAGGTTCTTAGAATAGCGCGCCAAATTGTATGCGAACGTTAAATGATTTCGGATATGACTACGTAAATTTTGTGTACCAGCCCTGTGCGTTCTGACGAAGTCCATCTTGTTTTCTTCCAGCATCTTCTTAATATAATAAAATTAATGATTAGTTACCTTTGGTTATGCATGCTACTATGTTACGTCAAATGCTTTACACAAAACAGATAAATTATATCACATTAAGTGGGTAACTTAAACACTCGCATTATTAAAAAAAGTTGAAACATTACTATTCAAACATGCGATTTATTTACAGAAGCTTGAATATACACTCTCAACATATCATTATAACAACAAGCCCATATTTCTTTGGAATAACACTGTATAGGTCCCACAATGGAGCCAAACAGTTTAACAGCTTCCTTTCGTTGAAAGTATTCGAATATCTTCTGAAATGTATAGATATTAGACACTTCATTTGTAGCTTGTAGTCTAAGTGTTTCTTGTGTTTTAGTCCAGGACAAGGTAAGGGTATGAAATATTGGAAATTAATATCATGGAACTACTTCAATTTGGTTTCCGCTATAGTACCTAGTGCACAAGTGGCCCTTCACGTCTGTATACCATAATCTTAGACTGAATACATCTAGATCATTAGTACTAGCTCGGAAGCCGACCTTGTCCCTTTATCAAATCGACTATGCTACTTTTCCTTGCATAAACCAAAACGCATACAAAGTAAGGGCAACGACGAAACCCAATACAATTAATGGATTACCACAAGTGTGATTATATATGGGTTTATAATATAAAACTATTTGAATAAACTCTATAAAATTCAGCAGGCTCCATAGCATCATTCACTGAACAGCGAATAAACATCTCATTTAGACTGAAAACCAACACGTACATTCAGTAACGTGCGATATGAGGACGCTTTTTAAAATTGTTTAAATTGTTGTTATACTATCATGTTTCAGCGATATTTACTGTCCATTGAAAGCGACTTAACCGTCTTTGTTAAAAGTGTTAAGTGGGCTGACAAAAATGGTTGCAATATTTTCTTCCTGTTTGAGAAAATGACGAGTATTACAGTCGCTAAATTATGTTAGGTTAGAAGGACTAGAAATGAAGATATTCTCTTCCTGTTATCGTTATTTAGTTGTAATATGATTGTCATGACTGCGGATTGTCATGATTTAGTTTGTGCATCTTCATTTGGACTTATCACCAAATTAATAACAGTACATTTATAGCGACGATTATACAGGAAAATCAATATAATATATATTGAATGATTAGTTTACAGTTTTTTTTAATTCATATATCGGTGCAAAAACTAGTTTAAACGATGTACAGTCTCAATATACATAGGCATTGATGCTTTAACTGGAACATTATTAAAACTTGGATTCTAGTAAAGTAAGAACAGTTCAATATAATCAATTAATTGTATAGATCTTCAGTGTTAACGTTTTTCAAATTAGTCAAACGAGCTCATTATCAATCAGTAGTGTTGGTAAATAATCAATGTCTTGCATTTATCATAATTAAATCCACTAGATTACTGGAAATCACACGTCGTGGATTAAGAGGTTTGTTATTCAAAAGATAATTTTCCGTGAATTAAATAAATTAACGAGATGAAATACATTTGGATCTTACACTGGAACAAAAAGTGTTTTGTTTTCCTCTTCATGATATGCCTTTAACATGTTATAATTTTAGGTGGCAGTTGATTTTTAGTTTTTCAGAATAGAGCACCAAATTGTATGAAAATGTTAAATGATTTCGGATATGACTACGTTAAAATTGTGTCCAAGCCCTGTGCGAGCTAATCTGTCCAATCCCGTTCATTCCAACATTTTCTTAGTCTTATAGCATTAATGTTTAGGTACCTTTGGTTAGGCATGCTACTACGTTACGTAAAATGCTTTACACAAAAGTTCTGTTATATCACGTTTTGTGGGTGACTTGAAAAATCGCGTTATTCAAAAAAAAACTGAAACATTACTATTTAAGCATGCTATTTGTTTACAAAAGCTTGAATATACACATCTCTGTTGAATAACACTGTATATGGCTCACAATGGATCCAGACAGTTTAATAGTCTCCTTTCTTTTATGATAACCGAATGTGGTCTGAATGTTTAGATGTAAGACACTGCCATCGTTCTTTGTAGTCTAAGTGTTTCTTGTGTTTTAGTTCAGGAAAATGTTAGGGTATGAAATATAGGATATTCATCAAATGGAACAATTTCGATTTGGTTTCCGTTTAAGTACCAACTGCTCTATAAGGCACTCAACGCCTGACTACCATAATCTTAGTCTTAATACATCTAGTGCTAGCTTGGAAACCGAGGTTGTCCCTTTAACAAATCGACTATGCTACCTTTCGTTGCATAAACTAATAACATATAGAATAGAAAGGGCAACGACGATAGCATGATACCGAATAGAACCAATGAATAGTTTTTTCAACATTATGATATCATCTCGTTTAATATAAACAATATTTGAGTTTAACTTTACTAAATACATTAGGTTTCATATAAGCATTCACTTTTCAGCGCATAAACATCTCATTAAGATTGAAAACGAATACGTTCATTCATAAACCTGAGATACGAGGACGCTATTTTGAAAATGTTTAAATTGTATCATGTTTCAACCATCTATTCATTTCATTGCAAGTGTCTTTACCGTCTGTGTTAATATTGTTAAGTGTGCAGACAAACTATGGTTGCACTATTTTCATCCTGTTTGAGAAAAATTGATGAATATGACAGTCGGGGATGTAGATCCTTACGGTTTCGGCACGCGCGACTAATTCTTTAGTTTAGAATTTATGCCTCAAGCTTCAAAATTAACATATAGCCTATCAGTACATCTTCAATCGTAGTAAGTCTGATCTTTTACAGTTCATTTTATTAAATTAATTTAGTTAATATGTGGAATAATTATGCATTTTATTTTTGATTATGACTGCAAATGTACAGGCTTTCACTTTATACTACGAATTTATAACGCATGCTTGTGTGGTATATTGCGTTTTTGGTTAATGTGCAATCCTAAACAAATTCTTAGTTTTGGGCTACTTAATAAGTCACTATACTATTGTGTACTGGGGCAGTCTTTGCACTTCGAGCCTTGCCTTCTACGTGTACTTCAATACTCTGGCGTGTTCCTGTTCTTCTATACTATGTATATCCCTTTGTTTCGATACTTAGATTGTCCCTGTACTTTGTAACGGTGCCGGTAATTGTACTTCGACATTTAGTCTGTCCCTGTACTTTGAATTTGGGTCTGACCCTGTACTTCCTTATTGGGTCTGTCTCAGATATTAAAAACAGAGCTTCTTTATTTCTTTGCTTGTAACTGTAATTTGACGTTGCGCCAGTCCACGCACTACGATCCTTGGTTTTTTGCTGTACTTCGATTTTGAGACTGTCCCTGTTTAAACTACTAGGCTTCTCCCTGTACTTTGATACTGAGATTTTCCATGTACATCGATTCATGGTCTGTCCCTATACTTCGATCATGGGCTTGTCGCTTTTCTTCGATACTGAACTTGTCCCGTTACTGAAATGCTTTGCCTACCCCTGCATTTCAAAGATGTGACTGTCCCTGTACTTTGGTACTGATATTTTCCATGTACATCGATTCCGGGCCTGTCCCTGTACTTCGACCCTGGGCTTGTCGCTTTTTTCGATACTAAACTTGTCCCTGTACCAACATGCCTGGCCTATCCCTGCACTATGAAGATATGACTATGACAGAAATTGGAATGTCCCTGTACTCCGATACTGGGCGTGTCCCTCTTCTTCGACACATGATAGCCCCTGAAATTCGGCTAATGCGTGTACTTCAAAACAATGCTGGTTACAGTACTTCTATTGTTTGACTGTTCCTCAATTTCGATTCTCTGTATACAATTTCCAGCTCTTAAACAGAGACAATTTAACCGGGAACTTTTACCTAAAAATGCAAATACATCATCATGAAATGGTAAGGAGTACGATGTGGATTTTTTTATTCTGTCCATTTGTCTAAAAACCAACACAAAATTGTTTTATCAACAATACATTCGGAAAACTTTATGGACTTTGCGATTTTATTACTATGAAAGCCGGTTGCATTTTAGGGGGGATAATTGCCAGTTGATATCTTCATTCTAACAGTATCGGTTTAAGTAAGATCTTAGTAGTCCTTAGCAAAAAAGCGTCTGGTGTTTTTAATCAGCAGTATGTATGGAGCCTTAAATCTTCAAATATCAGTTATAATGTTATGTATTTAGCTGACAGTGGCAATTACGTCGCTTGGATTGCTGTTTTACTCAATAATGCTCAATAAAGCTTTGATTGATGTTGTTGATGTTATTTTTTAGATGAATTACAACTAGCAACTTTGACTTTAGAACTAAATACTGTGATCGACATCATTTTGTTTATTATGTACGCTTGCATATTATCTTCATCTTCACAACTAACACGAGGTTTTGTAAATCAATAATTTGTGAATATGGACTATGGACTACATTACTTTGCATGGTCATCGTTTGAAGGGAAATGAGATTATGATAAACTAATTTCAGTCAGGTAAAATGAGAACTTGTTATTAGTATATACTATATTTTATGTTTTCTCCACCTAACAAAACGTTATAAACTGCGACCTTTACGAGACAGGATGTATGCAGAAATATATTGATCAAAGCAGGAGGTATACCAAAATCACAGACACTCATCAATTAGCGCACCTAGTAAAATGTTTTGAACAGTGCAATATAATAAAATATTATTAATAAAATAATTTTTATTATTACTGAATATAGCGGCTGAATAAATAACACTATAACAAATTAAATGCGCTTTGAAAATTAAAAGTAAGGCGATAGATCATAAACCTTTTGAACATGTTTCATTTGGTTGTTTCATATTACAATATAACATTCCCCTAGTCAATTGCTGCCGGATAAATACCTGTTATCGGGTACTTTGTACCTGGTCGCGATATTTTATTCAAATGCATACTATTTCTATTTAGTTGAAATGAGTGGGACAACTAATTTTTGATTCTGCATTATATAGTTTTCAATATATTTGTATTACCTAGTGCATTTAAATATGTCGTGTTGCATGTTGTTCCGTATAAAGTTTATAATAAGACAACCTGTTACTCTTTTTGGAGCATGATTTTGTATATATATATATATATATATATATATATATATATATATATATATATATATATATGTGTGTATAGTGGAATGTTTTTCCTAATAATTTGTATAATTCTATCAAATAACCTTCCAACTGCATCAGAGCTGCTTGATATTTAAAATTAGATGAAATACTTCCAAGTTGAATTAGAGGTATTCATTCATGATTTTGTTAAATGTATTAGCGTATCCAAGGGGGGGGGGGGGGCTCACCCCAACCCCAAAAAGAAATGAAAAAGAAAAAAAGATTGTCGATTGAAGACTTCCAATCCTCGACTCGCCTGTGAAATGCTCTTTTTATGACAAAAAAGAGAGTGTTAAATCATTAGAAGTGTTAAAACTAAGATGCCAATAGCTGGAACCCTTCAGCAAATGTAGATATTTGCTCAAATACTCACAAACGTGCTAAGTCCTAGCACATATTCACCTACGCGCTTAGTCCGAGAAAATATTCACAGATGTGCTTAGTCCTAGCCCATATTCATTAACGTGCTTAGACCGAGCAAATATCAACAAACGTGCTAAGTCCTAGCACATATTCACTTACGCGCTTAGTCCAAGCAAATATTCACCCACCAGGGAAGTCAGAGCCATTATTCAATAACCTGCTTAGTCAGAGCCAATATTCACAAACGTGCCTAGTCCGAGCACATGTTCACATACGTGCTTAGTCTGAGCCCATATTCACTGATGTGCTTAGTCAGAGCCCATATTCACTGACGTGTTTAGTATGAGCCCATATTCACTGACTTGCTTAGTCTAAGCCCATATTCACTGACAAGCTTAGTCTGAGTACATATTCACTGACGACTTGCTTAGTCTCAGCCCATATTCACTAACGTGCTTAGTTTGAGCCTATATACACTAACGTGCTTAGTCTCAACCCATATTCACTAACTCGCTTATTCTGAGCCCATATTCACTAACGTGCTTAGTCTCAGCCCATATTCACTGACGTGCTAAGTCTCAGCCCATATTCACTAACTTGCTTAGTTGGAGCCTATATTCACTAACGTGCTTAGCCTGAGACCATATTCACTAACGTGCTTAGTCTCAGCCCATATTCACTAACGTGCGTAGTCTGAGTCCATATTCACTGACGTACTTAGTCTCAGCTAATACTCACTGACGTGCTGAGTCATAGCCAATATTCACTGAAGTGCTTAGTCTCAGCCATTATTCACTGACGTGCTTAGTCTCAGCCTGTACTCACTGACATGCTTAGTCTGAGTCCATATTCACTAACGTGCTTAGTCTCTCAGCCTATACCCACTAACAGACTGAGTCCTAGCCCATAATCACTATCGTGCTTAGTATGAGTCCATATTCACTGACGTGCTTAGTATCAGCCTATACTCACTGACATGCTTAGTCTGATCCCATATTCACTTACTTGCTTAGTCTCAGCCCATATTCACTAACTTGCTTAGTTTGAGCCCATATTCACTGACGTGCTTAGTCACAGTCAATATTTACATACGTGCTTAGTCTAAGCCCATGTTCACTAATGTGCTAAGTCTGAGCCCATATTCACATACAAACGTAGTCTCAACCCATATTCACTAACGTGCTTAGTCTGAGTCCATATTCACTGACGTGCTTAGTCTCAGCCCATATTCACTGACGTGCTTAGTCTGAGCCCATATTCATTGACGTGCTTGGTCTGAGACCATATTAAGAAACGTACTTAATCTCAGCCTTTAATCACTGACGTGCTTAGTCTGAGCCCATATTCACTGACGTGCTTAGTCTGAGCCCATATTCACTGACGTGCTCAGTCTCAGCCCATATTCACTAATGTGCTTAGTCTCAGCCCATATTCACTAACGTGCTTAATCTCAGCCAATATTCACTGACGTGCTTTGTCTCAGCCCATACCCACTGACGTGCTTAGTCCCAGCCCATATTCACCGACGTGCTTAGTCTCAGCCCATATTCACTGACGTGCTTAGTCTCAGCCCATATTCACATACGTGCTTAGCTTCAGCCCAAATTCACTAACGTGCTTAGTCTCAGCCCATACTCACTGATTTGCTTAGTCTCAGCCCATGTTCACTAACATGCTTAGTCTCAGTCCATATTCACCTACGTACTTAGTCTGAGCCCATATTCACTGACGTGCTTAGTCTGAGCCCATATTCACTGACGTGCTTAGTCTCAGCCCATATTCACTGACTTGGTTAGTCTGAGCCTTTTCACACTGATGTGCTTAGTCTGAGCCCATATTCATTAACGTGCTTAGCCATATTCTAGTCTGCTCGAATGCCGAACTAGATATAGGATGTATATATAAACAGTCTATGATTGTAATATTCAGGTGTGAAGGGCCACTTAAAGAATGTGATAAATGGTACTATAACGTTCCACATTGTTCCTTTATCAAAGCAAGAACTTTGAATGTTTTATCAGTAAAATGATTATACATCTGTTTTATATTAATTTATGTTAATAACTACTATCATATACAGCAGGTTTCAAAGCATCATTGATTCTTAAACGCATAAACAGGTCAATTAAATTAAAAACGAATGCGTTCATTCATAAACCTTGAGTACGCTTTTTGACATTGTTTAAATTGGTGTATCATGTTTCAACGTTATGTTCATTCAATTGCAGTGAGAAGTTTAACAAAAGTTAAAATATTTTCTTCCTGTTTGAGAAATATCATAAATATATCAATCGTGGCTGTAGATCATAATAGTTAAGGCACGAAATACTTATTATTAAATTGGGATTATTTTGTCACAAGCTTTGGATTAAACAAATAGCCAATTGCTTCGGATACCCACTGTTCATATTCAATCATAGTAAGTTTAATACAGAAAGTTTCATACGATCGATTTCATTACGTTTAATAATTCATTAATTAGTGATGAATGTTTAATTATCTAGGCTTTTGGCATCTACTAAGAGTTGATCACACAGTCAAGTTTTAAAAATATATAAATACAAATTTATAACAATATATTTGTCGATATTCGCTAATGACTTGTATTCTCAAGAAGGAGCGCATAAATTAACCCCCGAAGAGTCAATACTCAAAAATGAAAGATCAATATATGGTAGGACGGACGGGCGTACGTAATATATACGCTTTTTCCTGACATACGAAAACTATTTACAGGTTATTGTTAATATATATTGTAACATTCTGTTTACTTTGAGCGTCGTGTTGTTTCTAACCATTCACAATACGATAAGTCTTTAAATCGTCTTTTAAACGTGATAGGATAGAGCTCAAATGCCAGTAGCCATAGTATATAGCTTAGATCTTAGAGTAGTCCTATACAAAGAAGCCACAAATTATGACACTAGGTTTAGCATTTGTCCAACCATGTATATCATTATTTAATATGGAATCAAGCTCTGATAATCCACACGATGTATTGTATGTCAACCATTTATGAATGTATATTTATATTGTTAACGAATAATCATAATAATAATAATCCTGATATTCTACGCCTTGACAAATGGACCTTCCCCAACCGAGATACTAACCTGCGATGTATAATGATCGTGTTTGAATAATAATATATGCAGACGCGTAATTGTTTACAAAATACTGAGCTAAAATTATAACAATATGAATTATTATTTCCGAATTGGCAGGTTATCCTGAGAATATTGTATCACTTATCAAGCGTGTGTCTGTTTTGAACTTAATACTTGAAATGTGTTTATGAGATAACTAATATTATAATATACAGTCATCAATGATTAAACTATAGGTGAATTAAACTCATTGTACTTTTCCATTGCATAGCTCAAATATCACCCCAGGGAACATGTATTAACCGTTATATCAAGTATCTTTGTTTTATCTCATATTTAAGTTGTGTTTAAAAGGGAATGAGACCACTTTACTATACCTGTGTTGCATTATACTCTTCCTGTTTCAAATATACATTGAATATAAAAAGTATTTTACACAATCATGTATCTTTTATTTTTTCTTGTTCCTAATAATGCTATTGTTAACTCGTTTCGGCTGGCGGGTGTGCTTGTTTTTGATTTAATGTATGTCCTTATTTAAACATAGTGCTTCTTCCGCTTCCGCCTTTTTGCTCTCCTCTATGAAATGCATTCCGAATTGGTATTGTTTAAAAAAACGAATACGAAAATAGTATTATATAAAGTTAATTCACCAATATATTTTGGTCTTAAATCCGCAAAGCTGCAAAACATTTGCTTGCTAGTTTATGTGCCTAATATTAAAGCTATACTTTCTTTTTAAACAAATGCAGATCCTGAAGAGCGGTCAGAGAATGAAAGCATACAATATTTACTTGTTGTTCATTTTTCGTCTTTGCAATGGAGGTAAGTAAGTGGAAAACTTGAGGAACAAATTTTTTCTCAAACTGTAGTTGTTTTGGCCTTTAAACTATTTTCCGAATCATTAAAATACGAATAAGTTATCCGTAGGTTAGTTTAACTGATCACACGCTGTTGCTTACCACTTGTTTTGGTCAGTTGATAATTTCCAATTTTGACCAAAAGAACGGAGGCTTGGATCCTCTGTTGTAATATTTATTAAAGCCACATGGTTACAGTTTAATTTTGTTATATTTATACTGTATCAACTGTAGTATCGTTAGCAATGCAATATCAGTATTGACAAATTCCAACAATATGATAGAAGCCGCCATCGACTGCAGTGGACGCTGTGCCTGTTGCATTGACGGAGAATTAGGGTGTAAAAGATCGCCAAGTATACACGTAGATACAATTTGTTTCAAAGGATGTATCGATACCATTTATGGATTTAGGTGTAAAAATCCTTGTAGAGGAAATTGTTTGATATGTTCTCAAGACACGGGTGCTGAATGTTTTGCCTGCAAACCTGGATTCTATGGCACATCAAGCTTTTGTGCTGAGTCTTGTCCAATTCGATGTATTGATGGCACATGTGACAACGACGGTAGATGTACATGCATACCAAACTTTAAAGGTAACATGTGTGACACATGCGTTCAGGGGCGATATGGAGATAACTGTGAAAACACTTGTTCTATAGGCTGCATAAGCGAAACCTGCAAAAGAAATGGAAGCTGCAGCTGTCATCACAACTTCAGTGGGCAAACCTGCGACGCATGTGCATCTGATTATGAGGGAAGCGCATGTGATAGTTGCATGCCTGGTTTATATGGCGACAGATGTCAGAACAATTGTGAAAGTCCAAATTGCCGCTGTATACATTCACAGATATGTGTCTCATGCGTTTCTGGTTTCTATGGTAATGCCTGCAATCTACCATGTTCTCAAGGCTGCCATGATAACAAATGTTCAGATGACGGAATCTGTGCTTGTAAACACAATTTCGCTGGAAATAAATGTGATGTATGTGCATCTAATTATGAGGGAATAGCATGCAATAGTTGCAAACCTGGTTTATATGGCGACCGATGTCAGTACATTTGTGCAAGTCCGAATTGCCGCTGTATACATTCACAGACATGTGTTTCATGCGTATCTGGTTTCTATGGTAATGCCTGCAATACAACATGTTCTCAAGGTTGCATTGATAACAAATGTTCAGATGATGGAAACTGCATTTGTAAGCACAATTTCGCTGGAACAAAATGTGACGTTTGTGCAGCTAATTATGAAGGCTATTCTTGTAATATTTGCGTACAAGGGAAATATGGCCATCTTTGTCAAGATACATGTTACTATAGCAATTGCCGTTGTCTTCAACAGTATGGCTGTGATTCGTGTAAAGCTGGGTTTTATGAAATAAGTACCTTTTGTGAAACGGCTTGCGGTAAGGGTTGTGTAAGTCCGACATGCGAGGACGATGGCAGTTGTTTTTGTTTACCGAATTTCATGGAACCGAATTGCGATGAATGTAAGGAAGGTTATTTTAACATTTCTTCAAACTGTAATCAACCCTGTTCTGATGGTTGCATGAATGTTTGTCAAAATGATGGATCTTGCAATTGCAAACAAAACTTCAATGGGACAAGATGTGACAATTGTGATGATGGCTTTTATGGACAAGACTGCTCAAAGTCATGTATTCTATTTGATAATAATTGTCTTAAATGCAAACGGAATGACGAATACTGTATAAAATGCAAGAATGGATTTTTCTCAAGTAATGGAAAATGTATCGCATGTGGTATAAACTGTTTAGGAGGGAGTTGCGACCCCTCCAGTGGCCGTTGTGACTTGGGATGCAGGCGAGGATTTTGGTCTGACAAATGCGATGCAAGATGTAATCTCAACTGTTCTACATGTGACCAGGTATGGAGTGTGTGTTTGTACTGCACTACCGACGTTGTTTACGGACCTTTCTGTAATACGTCGTGTAACTCTTCCTGTGTCCAGTCACGGTGTCATCAGAAAACTGGTACATGCACACACGGATGCATTTACAATCGGCATGGTACTTATTGTGAAAAGGAATGTTCGGACAATTGTGAACAGAATGACGGTGAATCACCATGCAATGGCAGCGGTGTTTGCACAAATGGCTGTGTGAGTGGATATATAGGAACTTCTTGTAATATAGGTATAAATTGTTCATAATATACGAAATTTGCGCCTTTAAAGCCAGGGATTTTAATGCATTTTTAGAAAATTATTTGTTTAAAATAAGAAAAATAATAATATTAATAGCGTGTTTTTTTAACTCAGATTGAAAGCTATGTTACAACTTAGAAAAGAACAATAAACACTGTACAATAAAACATGTTGTTACGTGTTTTTAATCAAAGGGGTATTGAACATTTATTTTTTTAATTATTAACATAATTACATAACATAACATTATTATAGACAAAGTATGTTCTCATTTCCCTAAAAAAATAGAAGGGTTTGCTTATTTTCTGTTAAACATTGGTTATGTTTCATATTATATCAAAAACATATCTGATATATATATATTCTGCTCCGGGTAACAACTCCGCCTTTTGCCCGAGGGTTTGTTTCTTTAAGCCAGACCGCAACTGCGTGAAAGCGATTATATATTTCCATTTTCTATTCAAAGTTTTACATTACTAGTTACTTAATTGGGCTTTTTTGAAATGAAATGGTATTATTTTCATAAGCAATACAGTTAGAATAAATAAGATGCGCGTTGTTATGGCAGGGTGATTTATCTGAAACGGAGTACAATTTTCAGGCACGGCTAAATACAACTATTCATATCCCATATGCACTCAAAATATATAATGTTGTAGTAAAATTGTAGATGTCGAAAAAAGATAAAATTAAATTCAGTATGGCGTAAAAAGTGTTTTATAGCTAATTGTGAATAAAGAATATAATAACTATTATGTCCCTGCCATAATATAGTATACACTAGATGACTATTATGGTCTACATTTTGATGCAAAAACTGTTATTTCAGAGAGACGAATTAACACTGCTTCTTCCACAAATATTGCAACGGCAGCTTTAGTGGGAGTGTTTGCTACTTTGTTCATGTGTACGGCTGCTGTTTTCTACTTGTGGAACAGACGAAGATCTAAACCAATAGGTATTTGATATCGTATTGGTTTTATAACATGTATATGCATAATTATTTTGTAAAAATATTATAAATTTTAGGTTTTAAGTATAAAATATATATCAGTGCACCTTTGGTATTTTTCACAAGAAACACCGTTGTCTGGAACCTGTTTCAAGTATTCACAAACATATGAACATGTATGTATTCCCATTGAAGTCTGTTTGATGGGCTACATTTTATTTTCAGAACAAAGTTCGGAAATACAGTTAGATCAGATTGAAACCGAAAAGGCATATGAGCAGCTCCAAAGACAGGCAAGCGAACCAACATACAGGAATGTTGATGACAATTATACTGTGCTTTCATTATAGAATTTCGACAATCTGATGTTTCTCATTTGATACTAAATATAGGACATAGTACACTCAATTTTGACATATTTTGCTACTTTCTATGAAACTGCAGTCTCAGTTTTAAAATGTATCGTGTGTAGATTATTACAGAAAGATTTATATCTATTTGTTCGTCTTATGTTTTGTGTGACTTATGCACGATATATAACCTGAAGTATGTTTTATGCGATATACTGACTGACCGACAATACAAGCAGTACTCATTCAGTCAGAAAGGAACATAAACTGTGGTACAAATTAAACCATAGGCTACGACATTAACAGTGGACGGTTTCGCAACCATTAAGCTTGGTAAGTTGTGCGAGTTATAAAGCATTGTAAAGGTCTGCAGCGCAATTGCACACCGTATTCTAATTATCGATACAATATTTATATGAACGACTACAAGCACAGAAGTTGAAAGTTTAAACATGAATTCAGTTTGATGCCAAAGAGTCAACGCCAAATACATAGAACACGAAATCAAACCGAATTAGCTGCACCTGACTTTAGATTTGTTTTTATTCAAAGTTGTTTCTCTTTTCAGAGTAACCAAGCTCGAACCTATGTTTAAAATCATTTCCTTATTCTGTGCGTGCACTAATTTGGGTATTGCAATAGAAAATTTGCGAGTAGCCAGGAAACTTTATTTTGTTAATATATGTTATATGTATGTGTATATATATTATAAGTTAAGATAACGTGGTCTGCTTGATTTTGGGAAGCGGGATTACTGCTTAAGGAAGAACGGAAATAAACCCGATCGAAAACGGGCTGCGCCATGGAACAGTGCTGGGCCACTGTTTTTACTAAACTGTTTTATTTGAAACACAGTACCTAGAAGGGTGATGATTGCTACATATTATGCAAGAGTATTGAAATTTGCTATGTTGTGCGTTGCATTTGATTATTATAAAACAATTTGGTAGAACTGTGTTTCGCTACCTTATTCACAACATCGAACGACGTGCCCATGGCCGAAAACACACCTCATTATCATTTTTTGCAAACGATAGGCTCGATGTGTCAATTGCAAAGTGCATTCTAAATTGCTGGTCATATTCACGCCAGCAAATTCAAGCATATTTTCTAGCTGCCGCCTTATATCTCGCCCGTATTTCAACAACAATTGTGTACTTGGGGTGGACTATTAAGAATAAAGAGCTATAAATAAAGAGAGGCGTCGGTCCATTTTTCAATGTTTGATATATTAAAGATGTATTTGGTTTGGCTCTAAGCGCAGTCACGCTATTGGTAGTTGTTTTACATCATCTTGACCGTTTAAGTGTTTTCTACGTCTAATAATTGACTTAAATCGACAAAGTTACCAGAAATAATCTGAGATTCAATGGAAGCCAACATTGAGTCTCCAAATGGCTATGTATGCTGGGCAACATATACATGGTTGCATCCTGCTCTAATATTAAATGATCAATAGGGATTATACCTTGCTCACAATGTGCCTGATTTACCAAGGTCGTGGTAAAGGGTGGGATCTTGCTATGGCCGACCTGCACATCCGAATTGTCTTAGGTAGAGCGTCGCTCTGTGAAAACACGCCCGTCTGCCAGCGGCGTAGCTCAACCGTCTGTGATGTGGCACTACATGTTCCGGCGCTTGTCGGTGCTCCTGACGGTTGAGCTACACCGCTGGCAGACGGGGCGTGTTTGGTCTTCACCTGGGCGCACGTGAACTGTATTAATATTAACGGCGTGGCCGTTTCGAATCATGCGTGTTCCGCTATCCGAAGACCATGTATGATGTCGCGAAAATCCATTTGGCAACAAAACAATAAGTAACGAGGAACCGATTGCATGAATAATCATTGGCGAGTAAGTCTTCTCAGCTTAGATTATTATGCGGGGGCTTTCATAACCATTCTGTTTTAGATATACAGCTTTACAAAAACTAAGTAAGTTTAAGTGAGGTTTTTACCAACCACGTGCGCTCTGTTAAGCGATAATCAAATTGATTTATATTAAATTAAAAAGACGATAAAGAACATATACGAATTAAACTTACGTTGCCATTCGGTTAATAACAACTATTTTTATTCTCAGTTGATCGACAAGAGTAACCAGAATTATTTTGCTATTATATCTTAATATGGAAAGGGAAATTAATTGGTAATACGGTAACCGGATAGCTTAATAACTTTATATTATTTATATTGTTTATTAAAGCAGAACATATATACGTTATTCGTGTTATAACAACAGTCGCTGCAACAACAATAACTTTGACAACAGTCTCCTCAACAAGAATTAGATTCATTGACAATACCATAGACAACAGTATCTTCAACGAGCATTATTAAGACAACAAACAGTTCCTGCAATAACAATAACTGATACACCACTTTCTGCAACAACAATTCCTTCGACAACAGTTCCTGCAATTGAAATAATTCTACAACAGTTTTCGCAGCGATATTAAATTTAGATAAAAAATAACTGCAACGACATTAACTTAGGCAGCAGTCCCTTCAACGATACAAAATATACAACATTCCCTTCTGAGCGATAAACTATAACAACCGTTCGGGCAACAATATTACTTCAGACAACATTCCTTGCAACAACAAATACAAAGACAACTGGCCCTTCATCAACAATGCAATAAGGTATTTGTTTTTGTAAAATGCAATTTTTCAATACATTTTCATGGTGCACAGCACTATTTATTTCAAAGCGCTTAAACGAAAATACTTATAATCAAATCGATTAAGAACACTCATAAATCCTGTAAGCGCTTTTGAAAAGTTGTTGTATCATTTTAAACCGCCCTATTCAATGCATTGCAATTTTGCTTAATTGTGAAAAGGTGAGTGTGTCTGACAATGGTTGCGATATTCTCTTCCTGTTTCAGAGATTTAAATGTCACATGATAGTCGCGACTGCGGATTGTATCGATTTAGACTGATGTTAGTGCATCTCCATTTAGACGTATCATACTTTTAGTAACATTACCTTTAAGCCGAGCCAAATAGACAACAGTCCCTGCAACAACAATAACTTAAACAACAGTCCCTGCAACAACACTATAATCAGGTATTTGTTTTTGTAAAATGCAATGATTAAATACATTTTAATTTTTCAGTTTTCTCACTTAATAAGTATACTTTATTCTTGTAAGTAGGTACACAGCATAGCGCAAAAACAAACACTTATCCTCAACTCGATTGCAAACACTCATAAATCTTGAAAACACTTCTGAAAAATTTGTTGTGTTATTTTACATCGCTCTTTTCAGTGCATAGTAATGTTGCTAAATTGTGTTAGGTTAGAAGGACTAAAAATGGAGATATTCTCTTCCTGTTTTAGGGTTGTAATTGTAATATGATTGTCATGAATGTGGATTATCATGATTTAGTTTGTGCATCTTCGTTTGGACTTATCACCAAATTAGTAACATTACATTAATAGCGAAGATACATTGTACAAGCAAAATAATATATTATCTATTGAATGATTAGTTTACAGTTTTGTGTAATTCATATAACGGTGGCAAAACTAGTTTAAACTTGAAACGATGTACAGTCAAATATATAAACGCATTGATGCTTTACCTGAAACATTGATAAAAATTAGATATTAGTCAGGTAAGAACTGTCCCATATAATCTAATGCAACGTGCCAAATCATGGTCAAAACAAACGATTAAAACGATAGTTAACCTTACATTGCATTGATATTCATTTCTATAAAAACTGGACTTGCAAAACCACATACAATATGTTGCCAACGATAACTCTCTTCTTAGACGACTAAGAAGCCATTCATACACGTTTCATCAAGCAAAGATTGTTCACCTTTTATTCAAGTTTCAAGTTTTAAAGGCCCCCATAATAGAGTATTGTCTATCTATCAGTTCCAATATTCGAAATGAAGACTAAGTCCGTAGGGCCATTTAGTGTTGACCATCTATCATTTACGATATTCGATAAAGACAGCAAGTTTGAAAAGCCAATAACAGTTGTCCATTTGTTTGTGTTGTTCGAACGGAGACCGAGTCAGGAAATCCATCAAGTGTTGTCCGTCCATCATTATCGATATATCAATCGGAGACTATGCCAGGAAAGCAATGGTCTATTTTATAAATAAAAAGGAATATTAAGTTTAATGCAAAATAATAAGCCTTAAAATATTTTTTTTCATTATTGTATTAAAGCGAACGCACAGTAAAATTACAGTTAATAAAGTTTATGGTCAATCAAGTGATACGTATTTTTAATTGTTTGATTAAATGTTTGCTAACAAGAGAGCAAGCAGATATTGATGCTGAACATATTGTAAAAACATGCCAGCCCCTTTGTGTTAGAACGAAATTTAGCATTAGGCACTTTAGAATATTATGTACATTTTTTTAAATGTAAATATTGCTAGGAAACTGATTATGAACAGCATTAGTTCTAAAGATCATGTTAATTTATAGAAGAAGTGAAGAGTTACAATTCTGTTTTTAAATTACTCATGTAAGTATGTTTGTCTCACATTATTATCATACATTTGACAAAGTAATATGCAGTGATATTCATCTTTTTTTTATAGACATCCACCATAAATCTCGCTTTAAACAAAACGCTAGAGACAAAACCTAACGCATCGATCAGTTTTATCATTTCGATCTCTACATCATTGCTAGAACAATGAAAATTAGATAATTTATTTTCAGTTTAAGGATAGTAATCTCTCCGGGTTAAAAGACGTTTAAAACATCCATATTAAAACACTTTTGATAGAAAATATAAAACGCCTTGCATTTTCTGAATGGCACACACGTTTACTATATTAACATTACTATAAAGAGCGTCATTTTTCAAACTTCATCCGTAATCCGTACATAACTGCATCCATATTTTCACTCCTTTAATCGATGTCGTTTTAACAGCGTCCTCTTAGTCCAGAATTAATGTTAGGGAACCTGTGGTAAGGCATGCTTCTACGTTACGTCAATTGCTTTACACAACGGTTCATATATATATATTGTCGAACCCCGTTGGCTCGAATTCGCTTGACTCGAATTCCTCATTGGCTCGAATTATATGTTAAGGACCGATTTCTTTATACTGTATGTAAGCATTCCCGCTTAGCTCGAATTATTCGAGGCTGGAGGTATCTTCGCCGATGGCTAGGTGTTCGAGCCAACGAGGTTCGACTGTATCTCACATATAGGAGTGATTTCCAAACTCGCGTTTTTCAAAACAATTTGAAACATTAATGTTTAAACATGCTTTCTATAAAAGCTTAGATACACATTTCTTCATAACAATAAGTCTATTTCTGTTTAATAAGACGGTATATGTGCCAAATGGAGCCAATTAGTTAAACAGCTTCCTTTCTTTGTGAACAACCAAATATGTTCTGAAATGTTCTAGAAATTAGACACTCCCTTAGTAGCTTGTAGTAGTGTTCCTTGTGTTTAATTCCAGGAGAACGTTAAGGTATAAAATGGAACATCTTTGGTTTTCTAATGCTTAAAGTGGCCCTTTACGCCTGACAATCATAATCTTAAACTTAATATATCAAGATCTCAGTACTAGCTTGGAAGCCGAAGTAGACCCTTTATCAAATAGACTATGCTTTCGTTGCATAACCTAATAACTTAAAAAAGTATGGGCAACGACGATAGCATGGTACCGAATAAAATAATGAAAAAGTGTGCGATCACTATGATCACATCTCGTTAATGATATAAACATTACTTGAGTTTAACTGTACTAAATACAGTAGGTTCCATAGCATCTTTCACTCTACAGCTCATAAACATCTTATTTAGACTGAAAACGAATACGTACATTCATAAAACTTTGATATGAGGACGCTTTTTAAAAATGGTTAAATTGTAGTATCATGTTTCAAAGATCCATTCAGTAAACTGAATGCGACTTATTCTTTTGTGTTAAATGTGGACTGACAAACAATGGTTGCAGTATTTTCTTCCTGTTTGAGAAAAAATGATGAAATCGTGGCTATAGTTCGTTATGGTTTCGGTACGAGCGACTATTTATTTAAGTTTTGAGTTTTTGCCTTAAGCTTTATATTTAGCGTAGTCTCTTGTTTTGGATAATATCAGTACATCTTCAATCATAGTAAATCTGATCTTGTTTGTTTAATATTTTTTAATAAGTAGACTACCTTTTATAATTGTATGCAAATGTATAGGTCTTCACCTTCTACTACGAATTGATATCGCATTCATGTTTTAGATATAAACACACACAAACACACGCACACACACACACACACACACACACACACGCACACGCACACGCACACGCACAAACACACACGCACACGCACACACACGCACACGCACATACACAAACACACTCGCACACACGTATATACCCTCACACACCATACAAATACACACACACACACACACACACACACACACACACACACACACACACACACACACACACACACACACACACACACACACACACACACACACACACACACACACACACACACACACACACACACACACACACACACACACACACACACCCTACCAATACACACACAGCCTCATACAACCTAACACATACACCCTCACAGACCGAGCCCATATTCACTCATGTGCTTGGTCCGAGCCCATATTCACTGACGTGCTTAGTCCGAGTACATATTCACTTAAGTGCTTAGTCCGATCCCATATTCACTGACGTATTTAGTCCTAGCCCACATTCACTGAAGTATTTAGTTCGAGCCCATATTCACTGATGTGATTAGTTCGAGTACATATTCATTAACGTGCTTAGTCCCATCCCATATTCATTGAGTGCTGGGTCCGACCCAATATTCACTGACCTACTTAGAACGAACCCATATTCTCTAACGTGCGTGGTCAGAGCCCATATTCACTGACGTGCTAAGTCCGAGTACATATTTACTAAAGTGCTTAGTCCGATCTCATATTCACTGACGTTTTTAGTCCTAGCCCAAATTCACGACGTACTTAGTTCGAGCCCATATCCAATGATGTGCTTAGTCCGAGTACACATTCAGTGATGTGCTTAGTCCTAGCCCATATTCACTGACGTCCTTAATCCGAGCCTGTATTCACGGACGTACTTAGTCCTTGCCAATATTCATTGACGAACAGTTATTCACTTACGTGCTTAGTCCTTGCCCATATTCACTGACGTGCTTAGTCCGAGCCCGTATTCACTGACGTGCTAAATCCGATCCCATAGTCACTGACGTGTTGATTCCGATCCTATATGCCCTGACCTGCTGAGTCCGATCCCATATGCACTGACGTGTTTAGTCTAAGCCCATAGTCACTGACGTGCTTAGTTTGAGCCCAATGTCACTAACATGCTAAATCCAAGCCCATATTCACTAACGTGGTTAATCTGAGCACATAGCCATTGACGTGCTTAGTCTGAGCCCATATTAACTGACGTGGTTAGTCTGTGCACGAAGTCACTTGACGTGCCTAGTCAGAGCCCATAGTTACTGACGTGCTTAGTCCGAGCCCATATTCACTAATGTGGTTAGTTAAACAACAATACCTTTGACAATAGTTCTTGAAAATTAAATAATTTTACAAGATATTTTGCAGAGACAATAATTTAGATCAAAATCCCTGCAACGACATTAACTTAGGCAGCAGTCCCCACAATGACAGTATTTTTTTTATTTCATAATCCAATCGATTGCGAACACTCATAAATCTTGTAAGTTGTTGTATCATGTTACACCGCCCTATTTAGTGCATTGCAATTTTAATAAATTGTGAAAAGGTGAGTATGACTGACAATGGTTGAGATATTCTTTTCCTGTTTCAGAGATATAAATGTTACATGATTTTCGCGACTGTGGATTGTCATGATTTAGACTGAGGTTAGCGCATTCACATTTGGACTTATCATACTTTTAGTAACACTACTTTAAGCGGAGAGACATTCAACAAGAAATACAATACAGTATTCATTGAATTATTGTTTAACAGTTTCGTTTCGGTGCGTAAAATATTTTAAACCTGAAAGATTTTACAGTCTTAGCATAAAACCGAATTAATGCTAAATGATAAATAGTGGATATGAGTAAGGTAAAAACTAATATATATATCAACTTATTGTTAAGAGACAAAAGCTGCATAAATCTTACAAGTGTTAGCTTCTTCAATTTTTTCAAAAACGAACAAGCTTATTATCAATCAGTAGTGTTGCTTAAGAATGATCGTCTTGCATTAATTCTTTGTTGGATTATCGAATATGAATCCGTGAATTATATCAGTTGTCTTTCATTTTAACCATAGTAGTAACAAAGGTAGCCATGTATGAACATTATAACACATTCGATGCAATAGTGATGGCATATATAAAAAAATAAAAATAAAACATTGTCAGTCAAAAGTGATTTACAATTTCCAAATGTACACTCTAACATATACGATACTGCGCAATACTGTTCATTAATCATATGTAACATCCTAAATATCATGTGGGTAAGGGTCTGAAAGTGACATGCCTTAAATATAAAAACAGCAAAGCCAAATTCCAATTTTTATCAAGGTAGTTTGAAGAATTGTCTTTATTCGATCATGTAAATATTAACGAATCCACAAAATCTGAAAAACAACGTAAAGCATTTACGTTTGATATATAAAGTGGTAATCCAGTGCAATGCAAACGATGAAACTACCCAGTCAAGCCATAATTTACTGTTTTAACGTTAAAATAGTGAACAGCTCTGTTAAAAGAAGCGCTCAAAATCCGCTGCAATAGGACAAATTCCTGTTAGTCAGTGCCGCTAAGAACATGCATTCTTACCCAAACAGTATGTGAAACGATCAACAATTGCCAGAGGGGTTAGCTCTGTGTCGTTTCATTTGGGATTCAAACTGAATGTCAAGTAGAAACCACATATCCGCATGCAATTTGTATAAAATTGTTTTTAAGCTACGGATACAATTTTCACCGTGAAAACCACGAGCTTACCTCGACATTATAAATGAAATGGATGGTGGCCCATTATTATAAACATTGTTTTATTGTTTCTGCCAAACAGGCGTTGGCCTTTTTGCATTATAAGCTGGAATATCGTCTACTCTATATTAAACGGTGAAGTATCTTATACGTTTATAAAATAAATCATAATCTGTGTTTTGTCATACTTGCCACTGGGACTGAATATAAGGTGCTTTAAAATCAGGTTGTCTTATTCAAGAAGGTTTATACACAAGCAAGATTCATAGGCATTAAGAAAACAAATGAGCATTCACGTTTCCAATAAGCAAAGATTGTTCACTTTCTATTCAAGTTCCAAATTTCAAAGGCCCCACTAATAGGGTGTTGTCTATCAATCAGTTTCAATATTCGAAATGGAGACCAAGTCCGTAGAGCAATTTTGCGTTTACCATCTATCATTTACGATATTCGAAGCGGAGACCAGGTCCGTAGAGCCATTTAGTGTTGACCATCTATCATTTAGGACATTCGAAATTGAGAACACGTCTGGAAAGCCATTATCATTTTTTAACCTTTAAGTCACCTTTAATTCGAAACGAAGACCGAGTCAGGATTTCCATCAAGTGTTGCCAGTCTATCATTTACGATTCGAACGAAGACCATGTCCGGAAAGCCATTTTCGGTTGTATATTTTTCGAGGAATATCAAGCTTAATGCGAGATAATAAACATTGAATATTTATTTATTTTCATTAAATCATTAAAGCGAACGCTTAAGTTTATATAGTTTATAGTCAATCAAGTGATACGTACACTAATTGTTTTGATTATATGTTTGCTAACAAGAGAAAAATCATATATTGTAAAACAAATTGTAAATCTATGCCAGCACCTTTGTCTTAGAATGAAATTAAACAAATGCACTTTAGATTATCGTGTGATTTTTTACAACTTAAAATTTAGTAAATTATTTTTATTTTTTAAATTTAATGCAAATATTGCTAGGAGACTGATTATGAACAACATTAGTTTCTATGATCATATTTGTGGAAACATTTAATAAAACTTTGGTTAGTATATTTGTGTTTCAATACAACGATTATACATAGAGCATCTCAATGCTCATACGTACATAACATAGAATATTATGATATATATATATTGTAGCGTATATACACACACACACAAGTGTCAAATATAACTGTTGCTGTTCCTAAAGAGAATTGAATGCTTCATTAGCCAAAACTTTTATGTGCAAGACAATCAATCACACTTACCACATTTAGATCATATATGTTCATTGTTTTGATTCGGGTACGCACGCTCAAATTTGCGCCCAGTGCGCTACGGGCCCCTCTTCATCCTTAAACCGCCCCTTCATGTTATGTCATAATTTGTTAGAATATGACCCTTAAGTCACAAAACATTTGGTTACATCGTATAACAACCGGTAGAGGTCTAAAAAAATACTATGTATATGTGCTGATACTTTCTTAAAAAAACTCGGCCCGAACCAGCATAATCTACAACAGATCGATCAATATAGGTGAAACAGTTACCTTGACATGCCAGAGTAAATATACAACCGATCATGTTCGAAATGGTTTGGGTTTGGGGTTACATCTGTCGCTACGTTGACATCAAGATGGCGTTTCATAGGCCCTGAGTGAAGAGAAAAGGTTTATATATGTCGCATGTCTGGCACACTGTGCGCCTTCATGAACATTTATATACGCAGTGACAAATGTGTGCAAGCACCGCTGCAGTCTTGGACCTTGGTATCGTTGGTAGCGATGACATGTACTTTTCTTATTCCGTCTGTATGTTGTACACTGACACCAAGACATAATCAGTCAATGTCATACAAGTGGTCTAATTAAGCAATGGAAACTATCATAACACAGTTGGACCTACAGGGACAAGCCAGTAGTTAAACGCTTAAAACGAATACATACTTTTGTGCACAATGTAACGGCCAAACAGAGACTAAACGAGGGACACCTCTTTATTGTTTGTAAAAGTCAGAAATCTAAAAATCATATGACTCTTACCAAAATTCAACGCTACTAAAAGTACTCTGTAGTTGAGCGTAAAATACATATTAAATATGAAGGAATATGCTCTTTACTTCTTTAGTGCAACTGTACATATTATAAACGCACGCGGAAAATCTTGTTGTTGACCCTTATATATTTTATTAGACTTCCAAGAACTTGAATGCAAATTATGATTATGAAAATGAACGTGATTTTAAAATGTATAGATAGACCATAACCTTAACATTCAAATTACTCTGAGTCCATGTGCATATAAATTAAAATCTGGAATGTACTCGACTCGATAATGTTTCAAAGGAACAATATGTGAAAACAACGGATCATTGATAAATGACACCGTTTCACATGTGCTTCAAGAAAATTACATTTTGAAAATCGTCAAAGTGCACATATTCAATCTCGTGTTTTGGGGCCTTGATCACTGTTCTATTTTTAAATACATATTGGTATTAAATTAAGGTATTTGCTTTTATCTCCCTTTGTTTCTGTGTTTCCTCATTTAGACTAAGTTGAACCTATTTTTCACCGGTATTGGTTAACATAATACATTTCTGTCAGTATTTGCAAACGACAATCTAATTGAAAAATAATCATGCTGAGCTCAACTCTCTGCATTACAAATAAACTAGCATTTATGACACTAATGAAATTTTTCAACGGTGATGAGCATAAGAGTTCCCAAGTAGTGCTCATTTTCTCCTTAGGGATGTAGGCTAATCATTTAGAACGTTTATTTTACACTTACCGTTGCCAGCCGAAGTATCTTTATACATTACCAACTGTTTTCGGTTCATTTTGTTTTGATATCCCGAAGAAAAATTTGACAGCATATTGTTGTTATTGTTGTTGTATTCTGCATTCATTATTATACAATATTAAGACATAGTTTTAGTATTTATTGTCAACTAGAAATTACTTTATTATTCATAGTTTTCAGTATTTTCATGTTGATGATGGCTCCGACGAGGCTAATAATTTTAAGTTCATGATTATTGATAACTGTTGGAAAATGTATGTACATTAATGGTTTAAAGCTGCACTATCACAGATGAAACGTTTTGACAACTTTTTTTTATTTATTTTTTTATTTTTTTTTTTTTGTCTTGGGACAGCTTTTTGCATAAATATTTGAACGGAAATATGAAAGTTTACGAGCAAAAGTTTGCGTAAATATCTGCAAACCAGGGATGAAGGACTTCTGACAAAAGATCAGATCGTAGATATACATATTTCCGTTCCAAAATTGATGTTTTATGCATGGTTTCTTTAACCGTTAGTAACGGTTTAAGCCAAAAAACATTAAATTTTGAATGGAAATATGAAAATCTGCGATATGCTCTTTTGTCAGTATTCTTTCATCACTGGTTTGCAGATATTTACGCAAATGAATACTAATTCCAAGACAAAAAGATAGAAAAATTGTCAAAACGTTCAATTTGTGAGAGTGCAGCTTTAAACCCTATATCTCTGGTGAAACAGTGAACTCGTTTTTCATTCCAACATAGTCATCCCATTATTTATTGATATAACTATTTTGATGCGTGTTTGGTCAATTTGTGATTGTTTGTATTTTTCGTTTCTTTATCAATGTCTTTTCGGCCCTTACTGTTATTTTTAACAGGGTTTTGTTTTGGCTACTTGGGATGTTCCTTTAGTCAAACACATATAATTGCTAAAAGGTTATTGCTTGAAGTCCTGCAATGACCTTTGATTTTGTATTCGTCCTGCTTTGGAATATCGAAGTTGTTGTTTAACCCGATGATTATGCACAGATAATCGATTACTAGCAAACTTTTCAAACTTTTCTAAACTGCACCGGCGTTTTCCTCCATTAAAGTTTAAATAATTATTTTGTTTCAACGGATCAATAATTGTGATTATGTAGTTGATACTTCATCCAATGTTTTTTTACCGGTCGCAAATTGGATTTTAAAATATAAATTAAAAAAAAACTGAAACTGATTTATTTCATTAAACGCCTATTTCTATATAAATATTCAATGAAATTGTACACACAATACAAAATATAAGAATCACAAATTATAGAACAAAATCAAACACTGAGACATATACCATATAAAACATGTCAAACGTAGGTAGCAAAACTATAAAACAATAAGAGAATTATTAAAATATTAACAATTCACGATACATACTACTTCTAAAAATTTAAATAACCTGCTTTAAAAAATGGATCGTTGTGACTAAAATAAATTTATACATCGATGCCACGAATAACAGAGGCTCGAATCAGCTGAATTATATTAATAAAAATAAAAATAAATTATACATGAGCTTGATTAAGATGATAAAAGTACACTCAACTTAAGACTTCAAACACTTTAAATTACAATATATTACAATAAAAAATAAATCAGGATTCTAAAAATTCATATAAATATCACAGAACACAAATAACAGAAACACGGATAAGTCCAATCAGTCTATCTTCTATTAAAACCACAGTATGAACAATGACTAGAAAAATGCATAAAAATCTCTAAAGAAGTGAGTTTTAAGATTCTTTTTGAACTGTTCTATGGAAGACGAGTTCTTGACGTGTACAGGCAGTTTATTCCAAAGAACTGGGCCTGCTGTAGCGAAACCCCGGTCAGAGAATGTTTTTCGCCTATTAAATGGGACATCGTAAATAAGTTCCGACGTAGCAGAGGATCTCAAACCGGCACGTCGATGCATTTTTACGGTCAATAGTTCCGTGAGATATGATGGGGCATTTCCGGTTGAACAATTAAACATTAAACACAGTATCTTAAATTGAATTCGTGCTTTAACTGGCAGCCAATTGAGCTCGAATAACGCGTCTTTAGCACTGTCATATTTTCCACGCTGAAGAACAAGTTTCGCACACATATTTTGTATACGCTGCAATTTATATAAATCACAATCGGCTATTCCGTAAAGTAATGCATTACAATAATCGAGATGGGAGATGACAAGCGACAAAACAAGAATTTTGGTAGCGTCTACGGTCAGATATTTACGGATACTTTTAATCCTCAGATAGTTAAACATAGCACTTTTACACTTAATTCGAATATGTTCTTTAAAATTTAGAAACTGGTCAAGGTAAGCGCCCAAATATCGCACAACTTTCACGGACGGGATATTGTCACCTATAATGTTGATTTCAGTGGTGCAACATTTATTTAGTTGAGAACTATGTCCGAATAAAATAAACTCTGTCTTCGATGTGTTCATCTTAAGTTTATTCGCGTTCATCCACTCATTTATTGTGGTCGCACACTCTTCAAGCTCTTGTATGGCACTGTGCTCCTCAAGCTCCGAGGCAGGCCGGAAACGCTTGCCGGCAATATGGTCATCGGCAAACCCGTACACGGAAATTGACGGTGGAATGACGTCAAACAGTGTGCCAGCATAAGTGAGGTACAGCCAAGGGCCGAGGCAACTTCCCTGAGGAACACTGCATTCCAGTGACCTCGAGGATGACATGGCGGCGTTGACACTCACACGGCAACTTCTGGGACGCAGATACGAATCGACCCACGCCAAGGCCGAGTCAGCAATGCCATACTGTTTGTGGAGGACATCAAGCAGGATGCCGTGGTCTACAGTATCGAAGGCGGCGCTGAGGTCGAGTGCAATCAATGCCGTCACTTCCTGTTTCTCCATGCCGTCCAGCAAGTCGTTGACCAATCTGACTATTGCCGTTTCACACGAGTGATAGCGTCTATATGCAGACTGGTTCACCGGAAGGAGACTGTTGGCTTCGACGTGCTCATTTAGTCTTAGTAAGGCTGCCTTTTCAATCACTTTTGAGAGGAACGACAGGTTACTAACAGGTCTATAATTAGATAGGTGAAACTCGAGTCCCGCTTTCTTCAGTAGTGGTCGAACGATAGCCTGTTTCCAATTGGATGGAAATACACCTTCTGCTAGTGATAAATTGACAATTCGCGTAATACATGGTAAAAGTTCGTTTAGAAATGACTTCAATATATGAGTTGGTAAGATGTCAATGCTACAAGACTTGGTATTCAGTTCACTTATAATTCGCTTAACGTCCGTTTGCGAAAGCTCCTGGAAACTGTTGAAACACAAGGTGTCCTTAGGAATAGGCTCAAAACACTGGTAGTCATTGAGTGCATTTCTGATAGTGGCAATTTTGTCCATAAAAAAATCTGCGAATTGTTCAGCTAACGTTGTGTCGTTCACGGCAGAGGGCATTGGATTTTCAGATTTGGTGCCAGTAAGTTCGGACACTATACGATACAGGTGTTTGGTATTTCCTTTTGCGTTTTCAATTTTGTCAACCATGACTGTTTTCTTCTGTTTGCAGATTTCATAACTTTACAAACTTCTGATTTGTTTAAAATATTCAAATTGGTCCTGTTGTCTGTACTTCCTCCAAATACGTTCAGCTTTACGTAAGGTACGCTTAAGCTTCATGATGTTATCATTGAACCATGCTTTTTGTTTCCTGACAACTAGAGTTTTCTCTTTAACAGGGGCATGCTTGTCAACAATATTTTGTAATTCTGTTTCAAATGTGCACACTAAGGTATCAATGTCCACGGAGTCAAATGGCATATTCAATAAGTCACTGGAAAATTCGTTCAAAATTCAAAATTGTATTCAAAACTTTAATCAATAATCGGCCGGAATCGCAAACCTCATATTGGCCGAGTCATTGATACTTATGTCGAAAACCATGTACAAACAAAATTACTGTATACAGTAACATATGTAAAAAGTGACTCGTTTTCTGCTGAAATATAAAACAAGTATTATATATACAACGAGAAACGTCATGAATGGTGATTAAGGTATGTTGAATAAGAAAAAAAGTACAAAAAGCGCTCATCAGATGTTTAGTGATTGACAGAAAACATGTATGTCAACATGTATGACATAATATCGTATTGATGATATAGTATAGTTAAAATAGCCAATGTGCTGTAAACTCAAACGTCTTACGCAATGATAGTCGCTTTAATGAGTGCAGCGTAGAACAATGCATTTGGATAATAAACAATATTGGGCAATCCAGAATTCTTATCTAGCATCACAAAATGTGTGGCCTTCGTATCACGTGCTACAAAACTTTCTTGGAATCAAGACATTTTGTTGAATATTAAGTCAGCGTCACTTTAATAGAACATTCTACTGCCTAAATCATATAAATTTGTCTAAAAGTGATATTTTCAAAATATACATGAAAACTGCTTGAAATTTTCTTTTGAGTATCGATCGTTCGAGTTATGTCTTATAATCATTTCATTTTAATTTCTGTTTGCATCATTTAACAAAAAAAACACTCTTAGAATTGTTCAAATTATTTGTTAACCATTTGATTGTTTAAAACTCAAGGTCATAAACAAAAGTATACATCTACGATAAAAAATGATTCAGTCTTAATTTACAAATAACACCCACAAATGCAGATTCCTTTCTAGTGTATACCATTGCTATCCATCGATGTGGGGTCATCGGATATCGAATGTCAACACTATGGCTTAAAGGAAATACTTTATTTTGGCGGTTCCGGAACAATAGAAATTCATCTGTTTAGCTTTTGTTGTTTCATACCAAAGACGTTGACAGTCTTAAACCGGATACATTACCCGAATTGCAATTAGGGGCATTCGATGTTTTCCTTGTTTATTCACGAAAAGTTTTCCTCAATGTCTTTTTAAAACATTGACATAGTTTTCCTCAACGACCTTTTGTTTGACTGATATTTGCTGAATTGCCCATAGGCGAATGAGGAAAAGATTAAAGATTACACTTTTAAGTCTGAAGGGGTCGGCTCAAAGATTTAAGCAAACATTTAAACGACCGTTTTCAATAAAGTCGGGATTCTCCTAACAATTAGACAAATACAAATACTACTTATAGATGAGTTTAGACATTGACAGTATCCAAAACATAATTGTACGTGGTGATATTAGTTTCGGCTTCCTTGAAAAGAAATGTTTTGAGATAACCCATATTGTCAAACTAAAGACTTACACTTAAAAATCGCTACATAAGATTTTAGCCGTTTATTATTTTAGAAGATAAAGGTTTCATATATTAAATCTATCATATCACTGCTATATGGAAACGTAACAAAGCTTATGTTATTTCTTAATTAGAAAAGTGCCTTTTTGTATACTACCTTCCCTAAGTAACTTCTAGTCAATTTTAGTACGATGACATAGATCATGAAATATTTCATATAACCCAGTAACAATATATATATATATATATATTTGTCAAGCGACAGTAAGAATATATAGTGACAAGCGGTTCGATCTTTATAATGGGGTGTTTTAGATATTCACGCCTTTACTGATTATGTGCCATTAATCATCATAATATGTTCGCCTGAGTGGTGACCGTGTTTCGTGAGCAAATTGCTATGTAATCGCTATATATTAACAATCATATCACCCTTTTCTGCCATGTTTTACCAATACATAATACTGCAGGATCAATAATTGTATTCAAAACTTATTTTAAAACAAAATTGACATAAAATATGCATTTGTTTTTTAGTATATATTATAATCTTGATAGAGTAAACCTACCAATACCGTTTTGTTTTTTTTAACAATAAAAGAAGCACAATAGTCTCGTCCTAAAGCCTTCAGCATACATTACAATCACATCAGGATGTAAATCAGCTTTGAAATATTTCACGTATTGAATGTGCATCCTTAAATTTTGATCTTAAAAACGATAGCACGATGAACATTAAGGATACTCTTGCAAACATGACGTTTACTGCAAAACAAATTAATTTACACATCGACTAAAGACAAATTTTAAACAAGGGTTTAGTTAAAACGAGTGAATGCGAATAACTATTATATTGCTTTAAAACAATCCATATTTAAACGTTTAATAAAAAATGGGACGAATATAGTCGATCTGAGGATATGTAAGTATTTATGTCCCATTTAAAAAGACAAAAATAAATTGTTATTTTTTTTATTTTTTAACTTCAAAAAACTTTATCAAATGTTATATATTTACATCCGTACTTGATTTTCTGAACGATAAAAGTATAGTTCATTTTGCATGAATCGGTCGATCTTTCTTGACCTTTGTTGGCGGAGTTTGGCAAGAAAGCAACGCTCTGATTGAGCGCTGCTGAATCACCGCGTGTAGTAATCTTACTACGATCTACTTTATTGCTAGATATAGCAGGGCACATGTTCGTTGAATTCCGGCTTGTTAACATGTTTTTGTTTTATGTTCTACGAAGAATTTAAATGAAAGGCATTATTTTCTATAAATATCATTTGAAAAATTTGATTTTGCTTTTGATAACAAAAGAACAAGCATTGAACAAATAATAAAAAACAAATTTAAATTTACGCGGTTTTTACTACGGTTCGTCTGCAACAACTGTCAAAACAAACATGGCTGATGATTCTGAGTTCGGCGGTTTCTTTCTAGGACAAATGTATGATCCATTATCGGATTTCAATGAATATCTTTCTTCGATAGAATTAGGCGATATCTTCGTCTACATTTAAATACATGAACTGATTGGAGACTGTCAAAGTGTCATCTTTTTTCGCGAGTTCGAACAAACGTCTTAATGTTGACAATTCGAGAAGGCTAGCACTTCACAACAATTCAATATCTATGCGGTATAATTACCTTAAACTGGAAGTTATCCATTAAATCAGCATGGCCACATTTTTATGCCCACTCAGATAGGTCATGCATATGTAAAACAGGAATTAAAATATATCGAAAGTTATCTTGATTAAAATGAACGTATACAACAAAAATCATTTTTACCTTCACATATTTTACAGAAACTACCAAATGATTAAAACAATCTTTGATTGTTTGATTTTTTCTGCAAATGGACTATTTATAATGCGGAAGATAAAAAAAAACACCAAGGGCGAAAAGTGCTCTTACCCTTTACATTCGCTCTACACGTTTTTTCCCATTTGTTTTAATTAAAGACTTGTTCTCAAACACTATTCGAGCGAACAAATAAACAAATAGAAATGAAAAATATAACTATAAGCATTGATTCTGATTTTTGTGCGTATGCAAAATAGCGGCCGAGCGTTCATACTGCATGAAACCACAAAAATCAGAATAAATTCTTAATTGAACCCTTTTTAATATCAAAGAATAATTAATAAGCAATATTTGTTTGTTTAAAAGTTATGTGATTCGTTTTGATCAAGCCGAATTAAATCTAATTGATTTAAAAGAAGTTTTTAAAGTTGATGTGTTCATTCCTTAATTTGCAGTGAATACAATTCAATTCAACAATGTTTCTTTCACGTTAAATCAGTTTTAAATCGAATACATTCCAAACAATAGGCACCCATCCTTTTTATCGAGGTAACTTTGATACGATTTACCACGTACGATTTTACTTTATTCGAGATTGTTGGGACAAGAGTGAAATTGTGCACACAAACTAGTTTAAACCTCCAGGAAATTTACTGACCGTTCCAAGGCGGTACCTTACAATCCTTGATAAGCACACCTAGTGTTTTATATATAATATATATGTAGTGTTATTTGGGAAGTTTTGTGCTGTTGTTCTATTTTTCTGGTTTGTGATTGTTTGTTTTTTTGTGTTCTATGTCATTGGCATTTACTCTGTGTCATAAAACGGGGTATATGTTTTTTAATTTATTACACAGTTTTATCATTTCCTCTACCTGAGTTGTATGTTAATATTGTGATTGTGTAAATTAGTTGATGCTTTTCCCATAAGGAAGCTGGTGCGCATGCTGCACATGATTCTTATTTGGCACAAGAAGAACAAGCAATAGAAGATATGAAAATATGTTATTACTACCAAGTTTAATGACTTAAAAGAAAGAAGGCTAACACATTCAAATCGAATATCTGTAAACTGAGTATTTAAGACAGTCATGGAAAAAGATAAAATAGATGTATAAAAGTTATTGTCAACATTCATAAGATATTACCATTAACTATTTGCTGAACAAAACATACCAACAACATCGTGATTGCTGTGCAATAAGAATTACAAACTATTTTGTTAGGTCCAAGCACAAGCCATATTACAATGTTAAACTAAGATTTTTAACTCCATTTTTCTTTTCTAACGTTTAACTGAAAGTTATGATCTGAGAAAGGTGGACATAATTGCGTATAAAACATTACAAAACAAGTATACGTTTAATTCATGACAGAGGAAAACAAATATTCTTCACAATCATTATTCGTTTTATTTATCAATACAATTCCTAAAATACGTCATTTAAGAATAGTTTTTTTTTGTTGAAAGTTCAAAAATGAGTTCGGTCACGAGAAAGCCAATATGCTCTCATTTAGTAGAGTGTTGATAGTTTATACAATTACGAACCTGCAATGCACAACCGTAGGTCCATTTAGTGGACTCTGAGTACTGAGAACCCGTTGTCGGAACTCTATCATCGCAGTAACATCGTCGGGTATCGCTTTGTCAACACGTGAAGTGCAAATGGTGCAACGTCCTTGCTTCGGTACCCTACAGATATATTATGATGGTTCAAGTACGATACTTTTATTATGTTTATGAAATATTATTTGATTAAATTTGTTTCTTTTCTAAACTGTTAGAGCACAAACTATATACACTGATGTATATTGCTTGAGTTGTATGGTGAGCATTCTTTTGTTTATCTTATAATCGAGCATCAAAGTTAAATATGTGCGCCCTTTAACTCATTCTGGGTTATTGTGTGGATACTCGGCTTGGCGCTGTACATTTATTTGCAAGTTCCTTCCTTATGTTGATGAGTGCGTGTGCACACGACTGTATATCAAATTAAACCAAACAATTGAAATCCCAGAATGTCATTGTCAACGAATTAAACATTTCAAGACTCCAGGTTAAAGGTACATCTAATTTAACAACCTTAAATATTAATTTACATGGAAAAGAATTTCGAATATGAGGTTGAAAATATGGTTTAAGTGATAGAAATCACAAAACCTTCGTCACTTAGAACATTTTATTATGTAACTCTTTTACAATAATATGCCATATCCCTGTATAGTACTCTTCACCCAAATAATAAACATATTACTCATATTATGCACCATATATATCACAAACAATAAGACTAGATTTACACAAGAGTCACCAACAAGAACGACAATTCAGTCCACTTGATTACTCAAGTGGACAATAAGACTAAAAGAGTTACTCCCCTTACTGTGACTACAGTTTAAGTGATAGAAATCACAAAACCTTCGTCACTTAGAACATTTTATTATGTAACTCTTTTACAATAATATGCCACCTAGAGAGATGTTAAAGTAAACAAACTGTCAATAAAGAGTCTCATTAAACTGATAATGCACTTACAATAACTGCTTGTTATCTATAATGTTAATGTAAAAAACAAAATAATATGCAAAACTATAAACAACAACTGTTGCATAATATAATACTGAGTGTCCAGGAATGCTTTAAAGTATCATACACACGAAACATACAATCGATTCTAGGTATATCCATGAAAACGAAGTCTCTTGAATGTTCTATTTGAGTATATTGTCACTTATCGTATCCGAAGGTACTGAATGTACATAATGTTCATAAAACACACTTTCAGTCTTCCAGCGCCCTAACCGCATGACCTTTTTGGGATCTTCAAGGCTTTCAACCGCTTTAGTAGCCCCAGTTGGGCGGAAATCCTTTGGACGGAATCCTTCACCTTGTAAACCAACACGGTTTAAGGCACTTTTTAATATGTTGGATACAGTTTTTGAGTCAATCGCCCTGAATGGTTTAGTTAATGTTAAGAACACAGGTTTATCTACACAAAGTTCTCTTTGTTGAGTAGTTCTTTCAATGTAAGTCTGTAATGCACATACAGGATCTAGTAAACTATCAGTGGTAGGACGTACAGTAACAGAAAAACCAGATCTATCTGTGTCATTCTTAATGCCATGAAAATCTATAACTACACTACCGTCTTGTTGAAAATGAAGCTGACTTGTACTAAAAATCATTCTCTCAATACAATTAGAATCTTTATCAAAAATAACACCCCTAGGGGCAATGTCAGATGGCCTAAGCATAACTGTGAATGCAAGTAGAACAATGGTTTTCTCCCTAAGGTCCTTAAGTTTAAGTTGTGTATTACAGCCTAATTGTCTAAATAACATATTAAATGGTTCTGTAGGTATAACATTTGACTTTTTCCTGACCGCGACAGTTCCAGCTTTTACAAGTCCATCACAAAGGTACTTTATGTCCCTATCAT
This sequence comes from Mya arenaria, assembly GCF_026914265.1. NCBI lineage: Eukaryota > Metazoa > Mollusca > Bivalvia > Myida > Myidae > Mya > Mya arenaria. Next base: position 59,234,952 of record NC_069131.1, read on the forward strand.
GTGTAAAATTGGGTAAACAACGAATGTTGAAAAAATGGGACAGTGCAGCACAACATGACTTCAACATTGATGAAGGCCTATCAGAACCATCAGCAGTCTGACATAAAAACTCTGCTAAGTGATGTGGTTGAACCTTGCCGACCTCAATATTGTTATTGTGACAAAAATTTAAAAACCTTTTAAGCATTCTATTGTAAAGTTCCCATGTGCTTTCTGCGAGACAGAGTGTAGTTTGCAAAGCTGCTCTGTCTGACCATCCCTGAGTTAGTAATTTTTCTTGCCACTCACTCTCCATGCATATATTTTCCAGTTTGTGTTTCGAAGCGGCTCGGCTACTGTACCGTTTAAGAATGTCTGCCTTTTGTTTGGAAGTGGAATTGGTGGTACCACTGAAAGAGCTTTGAGTTTGTGAAACCACATGTGACCCCGCCATGCTGGTGCAATTACAGTTGCCTCTGCTTGTTGTTGCACAAGTACTTGCACCACCTGCTCTAATAACCGAAAAGGTGGATTTACAAAATTGTTCATGTGTATTTGCCATGGTTGCAAAGCGATCTATGTTGTGTGGGCCCCATAGTGTATCTAGGAGATAGAACAGGGCTGGATTTAGCTGCCATTCGTAAAGTGGGTTTAGGCGTGACAATTTGTCCGGCATGCAATTCAACTTGCCCTGGATGTGCTTTGCCGACAGTAAAACGTTGTGCTCTAGAGCAAGTTCCCAAATTCCCGACGCTATTTTGTTGAGTTCCATGCATGGCCCACCGAGGTGGTTTAAGTATGCTACTGTTGTTATATTGTCCGACACTATTTGAATATGTTTGTCTGCAACTCTGTCTATGAATGATTCCAGCACTAATCTGACTGTTAGTAGTTCCCTGATGTTGGACGACTTGTGGCTTATACTCGGGGGCCAAAATCCTTGGGCGTAACAATTGTCCATCACTCCACCCCATGCTATGTGGGATGCATCTGTAAATATCTGAGCTTGCACTGGTGAAGGAATTAAAACGGTCCCGTTCCATTGTTGAACTGAAGTTTTCCACCATAACAAATCAGATTTAACACTATTATTCAAATATAACACATCTGACCATGAAGTTTTTGTTTTTAACAATCTATAAACACTTCTAAGCATAAGTTTTCCAGGTAGCACAGCACTAGTCATAGAAACACATACACCAGCAATTTTTGCTAGAGTTCTAGCCTCTATTTTAGTTTTCTTAAGAAGCCGTGATAAATCATGACTTAGCTTTCTCAGTTTGTGTTTTGGCACTAAAATCTCTGGGTATCCTGAGCTGCCTTTTGAGGTCAAAATAAATCCAAGGAACAATTTCGTTGGTTCAGGCGTTAACGAACTTTTCTCCTTATTAACAACAAACCCCAAATTATCTAATGTACTCAAAAGTAGTGATTTTTTGAAAGTTCATATCACAACATTGAGCAGCAAGGCAACCATCATCTACATATGATGCAAGACGTAACCCAAGATTGCGCGAGTATGTGATTACAACACGTGTTATTTTAGTAAAGAAATATGGACTTACATTTAATCCAAATGGTAAAACAGTCCAAACATAGTAATTATTGCGCCATGTTATGCCTAAATATGATTGAAGTGAGGGATGAATATTGACATGATGAAAACCTGAGTTAAGGTCCCATGTAATAAACTGGTCCTTAGGTTTTACAATATTTTTCAGGTAAGAAATGCCTTCATATTGAAATTTCGGGGCTTCTATATATTGATTTATGGCCCTTAAATCAGTAATTAATCTCCATTTACCACCTTTTTTAGGCACACATCCTACTGGACTTACACATGTGGGTACATAATTTACATGCTTTAAAGCTCCTGATGTCAACAGCAATTGGATTTCTGTGTCAACAAATTTATTTTGACTAGAAGTAAGTGAATGATTGCACCGAAAAAATGATGGTGGTTCTCTTTTAAATGAAAATTTAACACCTTCAGATATACAGTTTAACACAAAATCACTGGCACCTATATTTTGCCATGCAGCTAAGTGATGCTTTAAGGAACCGGCATGAAATTGCATAATCTTAAACTAATGTTACATACCCAAATGCACAGTATATACTAAAATATGTAGTACACAATGTATCAAACACACAAAACATCAATTCGATTAAGAAATATCATATAGTAACTACTATACATTGTTTGAAATGTGAATAAATGTGTCTATGATTTAATGATTTAAGAACACTACACTGTATGATTGTCATTGTTATCTGAGTTTTGTGTTTATCACTGTATTGTATGTACATCATCAATAAACATGTAAATAGTTACATGGCAACAGTAATGGCATAATGATGTAACTGTCAAAGTTTCTAGTTATCGGTAGATTCCTCCTTCTTGTCATTACGCTTGAAAAATCTGGGCTGATAGTTCCTTGGTCCCTGAAAGGAGTCGAACACGTTATTGTAGTTTGGTCCAGATCCCCGACCACGGTATGGAAAACGACCGAATGACCTTGGTTGCAGGTTATTGGAACCTCTACCAGCAGGCGGTTCGTGTTGGACTTTTACCGATGCGAGCGAAGCAGCAGTTTTTATGTTTTCGATAGCGACATCACTAACAGTACCCTTGGAACCCTGTAGAGATCGAAATATCTTGGCAGTGTCATTTGAAAAGTTAGACTGAACAAACACATTGGCTTGTTCACCTTGCAGGTAATGAATTTGTGCACATAAAATAGTGTTTATGGTGGCTAAGGTGTCTTCCGTGGGTTTGTCAATGCTCCAAAGAACTTTAAGAGCTGTCTCCGAGTACCGAGCACATTTGTTGACGACAGCTGACAAGTGTTGACAATCACGTTTTGAGGATTTGCAATCTGGTACTAAAAATTCTTTAGGTAGACGTTTGGAAGCAACACCTGTTTTTATTTGCAAAAAGTCACTCTCAATGGCACTCACGTCCACTGTTGCTAACCCGGTGGTACCTTTTTGAAAACTAGCAGTTAACTGGTTGGTAGGACTGGGTGGGGTAAAACCCGATGCGTACTCGTACTGAGATTCTGGACGATTATGTGCTTCCTCGAACGCTTTCGTTAGTCTGTCCAATCGATTTGCTAACTCGTCGACCTTTTCTTCCATGCTACTCATGTCGAAGTGTGAGGTAAACAGCGATTTTCTGACGCTCCTCTAAACCTCGTGGCCATGGGTGAAGAGTCACCAACAACAGATGGAAAGATGGACTACAGATGGAAACTCCAGGACTAGGATCAGCTGTTTTATTTTATTAATGGAACTAACTCGTGTTACTGACCTGATCTAAATACATATTGCGCGTGCACCACCACATTATCAATGTACACCCCTCACATATGCTTTATTAATTCATGTTACATAGAAATGGCTCCGGATTGGCAACTGTCAATAACAATTGTGTGAATGACCCGATAAAGAATAATTGTGCGCGTGCGCCAGCGCTCTGTGATAATGCACCATTGACATTTGTTTTATTTATTTTTCCATTAGTCACAAAGTAATGACTCCTAACGGAGAGACAGACGGAAGAACGGAAAAAGCCAAATGTATCTGAATGTTCTTTCCAGTGGATGATTATGAGGGAAATGAAATTTTGATTTAAAAATACGAACGAATTGTTTGATTGTTTTCATCACTTAATACTGTATCTAGCTCTAAACATCATACTGCCTTAACTTAATATTCCAAACCACTTTCATAATGTGATTATAATATCTGTAATTGTTGACTTTTGTATGAATTTACTTTGTGGTAAGACTTTTTTTATTCAGAAAAGAGAAAACTATACCTTAATGAAACAGGTGAGATTCAAAATTATTTGAATTACTCGTGCACAATCTCTCATTATAAGGTTTAAATAAATCTAGCAGAGGAATATAACTAAATATATCAGTGAAATATAATAAGGCATATTATTAAGTATTTGTCGTGTCATAAAAACGCTTTTGTTAAAATAAGGAAAGGCAATCTGTAAATTTAAACCCGAAAGAAAAGTATTCGGTTTACGTTAAAGTTACTTAAGTCAAGCATGTAAGTTTAATGATCTTGTGGAGGCATTGCGGTTTATATTGACAATAAGCCTTTAGAAATTGCGCATTTACCCTTCAAGAAGCGCTTATTCATTTCACGTCTTAGATGATAGTCTCACCATATTATGTAATATCTGAATAAATTTAATCCATAAACTAGAAAAACGTGTTTTAAAAGTGAATTTAATACATAGACCAGAGTTTATTTTATATACGAAGGATTTACATATTATGTTATCTGATTTCATTTTGAGATAATTTTGGGATAAACGATATTCATAAACATGTAAACTAAGAACCATTTGTGTTGAAGTAAAATATTACTTAAACCCTGGACAACCTATTCTGATAGCGCACAATACGCCCCGTGAAACTGCAGCTTCACATTGACGGAGACTACCATTGAGACAGTAGTCATAGATGTACCAATTCCAATGGCAGTTAGTACACGATAACTTGCACTCTATTTTCAAGACCATTTAAACAGACTCAATGAAATCCAATGGTATATTGTGTCGGCTCACCATGGTCACTGTGAAAGCCCTTCTAGTAAACTCGGCAAACTCATCCTCCGAGCGGTTCTCCACCTTTATATCGCCATACTTCTTAGTTGTGCCCGGGTTTGGCCAGTACTGCTCGCATTTAGGAGACTGAAATAGCATACCTTTATTCTTTACCAACGTACACCATTTAATTAAGGTTTAATCGATAATCAATGGTAGTATAATAATAGTAGTTTCAGTAACAAGGAACCTTAAATACACATGTTTGCTCCCACAATTATATCGTCATACGTCAGCAAGTGAAATTGTTAATACAAACGACTACATACGGCCAGCTTATTCCTACATTTAAAACAACGACAGTGAGTTAGTGTTCATGCAAAAGAGTGAAGTTCGTCCGATGGTAAAGCGAATAACGAGAATATTCTAACGTATAAATTATACACGGATATATCAAAAAAGAAGTTACGCCTAAAAAGTTACGATCTTACACATACTATTTTTTATTGACGTGGTGCCTATAAGAACATTGTCATAATATGTTAAAGAATACTTACATTTGCAACATAACATTTAAAAAAAATTGTGACATAACGTGAAAGAGACTATAAAAGCATTTGAAATTACAGTTTGAGAAAATACTATATTGACCATACTCATTTGTGTTCGATATATTTTTCTTATATTTTTGTAATTCTATTGTAATGACAAAAAGGGCTATTTGTGTGATTTGTCGTTTTTACTTTAATATCTTATTTCTTCATAATGTTATCATCTAGAGTTCTTTGGAAAAAAATGTTTAAAAGTTTTATACTTACTCCCTGCTCAACCATGTTGGTAACCATAACAATCTTCTCAACCCTCTGTTGCCAAATCATTTTCCAAAATAAGCTAAAATCTCCTAACTGTTGGGACATGGGACCTGGAACGGAATTGTTTATAACCGCCGATATCAATAAAATGTTTATTTACAAATTGCATGTTAGCAAGAAAACATTAAATCAAAAAGTAAGTACAATAAATCTGGATTAATATATCAAATTGTTAAATCGTTCCCTTTATCCAAGCAATAAGAAGGACGAGCATTGCTTGATGCCATCTGTTTCAATTCGTGACTGTGTTACTGGACTCAAATAAATATGGAATCAGACTTTCAAAAAGTAATATATTTTAAGCTTGGTGAATTAAATGCCTTTCCCGAAGCCAAGACGAAATATGCATTTGCTTAACGCTGTTCGAATGGCTTAGTCAGGTATAATGCGTTCAATAGTATGTATGCGTCATAATATCGAAATTTTGAAAAATCAGATATAACGACCGGCTATAACTCCATTGAAATCTTTCACTGAGTGACAAAAGTGCCATGCATTAAATTTCATGCATTTCAATAACGAAACTATTTGTGTTTTTACAAAATGTACTTATACATAAGTACATATGGAAACCTGAAACCATGATATGGCTTAATATTTCAATTGTTCTCTTACCTAATGTGGCGATATACTGCTTCGGCGTCTTGTAACCCTGGAACGGTGTTATTGAATTTTATGATCATATTGTTTAATTTTATTTTATCAAGGTATACAAACTATGACATTGGGTAGTTTGACGGCGTTTTTGAATAACACAATTGATAAGGATATTTCAAAGATATAACATTTGAAAGTACGAGTGCATGCCTACTAAACTAGGAAGTATTCGTACTGCATACACACTTATAAAAGTAAAAGTTACCGACTAATTAAGGTTTTCCTCAAACGCTTTAGTGCGAATGTATGATTTCAATCACTCAGGTAGCAGATGAAATAACTGTCAAGGAAAACGTTAGATGCATACAGTGCAGTAGATGAGTGAATAGCGTTGTAAGTCATCCCCATGGTATTTATAGCACGGTTACGCCCAATCTTTTTGTGACGGTTCCGATATGGAAATTAATGTGTGGTGTAAATAAGGAAAACACACTTAATCATTTAACAGTACTTTTTAACTTGACATACATCAATAAAACTTGCGTTTATGTAGTCGGAACCACCACTGCTTCTAACCTTTACCCTCGAGTCATCGTCTGAACGGTTAAAAGGAAAGAAAAACAATGTATCACATATTGCTGTTTAACATAAATATGTTCTTACTTTAATTCAATATTTTATTGCCTCCAATAATGAAGATAGGAAAATACATATGTAATACTCGAAACACATACAAAGGATTTTGGTGAATAAACATGCATATATATATATATATATATATATATATATATATATATATATATATATATATATATATATATATATATATTCAAAAGGTTGATCCCTCTTACCATTCCCTTATTGCCTTAGCCCCCATAACCATTCAAGCTCAACTTGCATGACTCCATTTTCAGGTTAGGATCAGACATCCACGCGTGCATGAACGTGTTTTAGACGATGGATGACCATACAATCCATAAGTGTTTTGCGAACCGAAATGTGAAATATTAGAGAAAAACAAACTCCTAAAGTTTCTGATCAATCGGAAGTAAATAACGCTATAAGATAAAAATGAGCAAACCGTATGAAGTGTGAATTCTAATGAAACCGTATACTTTCCAAAAAAACATAAAGCTTTCTTATTTGGCCCAACGTGACAATTAGTAGTGCATTCTACCAGAACGGTGGTTATTACTTCACACGAAATTGAAACGTTAGTTTAAACAGGGTAATGACTGACTGTTGCCAGTTTAAATGTCAGAGCCTCTGCCTTACAAGCCTCTGATTCTCATCGACCTGCTGGCTTTATTATGTCAATGGGACAGCCTACCAAAGCGAGGGTGCTGCTATTCTAAATGTATTATAATGTACCTGGTGTTTTGTATTTAGAATATTCAATGTTAATTGTAGACAGGCAGTTAACCAGAGAGCTAAATATTGATCGTGACAATGTTTGTCATCAAGATGACAGGGCTGGGGGGCTCTGCGTTAAAGCTACACTCTCACAGATTGAACGTTTTGACAACTTTTTTTTTGTCTTGAAACAAGCCAATTTTTGTAAAGATCCATGGAAACCAATTATATAAGACTGCTGACAAAAAATATTTAAGTTCAAAAATTGTTGTTTTATACATTTTTCTTAAACCGTTAGTAACGGTTTAAGCCATAAAAACATTAATTTTCGAACGGAAGTATATGAAAATCTGCGATCTGTTCTTTTGTTAGCAGTCTTATATCATTGGTTTGCAGATATTTACGCAAAAAAGTTTCCCTTTCCAAGACAAAAAATAAAAAAGTTGTAAAATAGTAAATCTATGAGAGTGCAGCTTTAAGGCCGGAAAGCGATTTACTGTCTCATTGCTTTCCTTAGAAGCAGTCGAAATGTTTGGATTTGGAACTCCTTATCTGCACGACGAAATAATTGTCCAGAAACACGTCCTTTATTGCAGTTACCCTTTTTGTTAATTCTTGTTTTGTAACAATGAATTCACCATGCCATGCAAAAAGCAAAGCTAAAAGAATCGGACACCAACTGATTTTAGTATTGATTGATGGTAACGAAAGGTAATATTTCAGTTATCTGTTCTAGAAAGCCAATCTTTAATGGCCTTCCACAGTTCAAAAGCCGTTTGAAAGACATGAACACAAACTGTTTAATAGAACATTTATGATTTAGTTTAGGTTCAATATTGAACAAACATAATAAAAACATCCGTTCAGGCATTTGTAGGTGGAATAAGGCGTCGAGCAATTTTTACGATCGAATATGTTATCAGATGTTCAATGATCAGCATGCAAACGACAAGACATTGTTGATAGGGTATTCTGGGGCATTTCGACACTTAATTATTATCTTATTGTCGACAATTTTTTCCGAACAAATGCAAATGCTTTTTGATCTAAAATCTAATGAAATCTTCTTTCGGTAAATGTGGTCAACCATATTTCCAAAAATATGTCGCAAAGGATGTACGTATACTTGACTTCTAAATAAGTGTGTTCCTTAAAACTAAATAAAACATGAGCTTTTGAAACATTTTATTTTTTTACATTCGCCACCAACTTTTGCACTGTAGGGGTTCCTAAAAGGTGGCCTTTACTATAAGTTGGTTTGCCGTTTTGGGTGCCAAAAATTATGCAATTCACTAACTTATTTTCTTTTGCATCTGGATGACCAAATATTTTCCATTGGCCTCCGACGGCAAACTTGTATAGCTTAATTGTATTGTAAAAAAGCTTATATAAAGAAAGGTATGACACAAAGTATATGATATCTCAGGAGGCCAAGTATCCGTTTATTGATACAGGAAGAAAAAAAACCCCAAACCTTTAAGTCCCTACATTATAACACTCCAGTGATTAAAATGATATTGAAGACGATATTAGTCGTCTACTTTAATTTCTAAGATCAGCAACTGGGACCATTTCGAGAAATATTATATTCTTCCTTACAATTTATTTCGTCTTGTGTCGGGGCAATTGTAAGATGGCCAATTTGACTTTTAATAAAAGCCTAACCAACTCAGCGCTAACCGCACTGTCGGTTGAATAGTTGCAAGAGTTTTTACCCCACTAATCCTTTTAAGGACAAATGCTTTTTAAAACTAAAAACAGATAAGCCACATAAGTGAACCATCGCGCATGCCTTCTATTATCCTTATGTTATAATATTTAACTTCTAATACAAACAAATCGCGTTAAAAGTCTACTCGAGCGAATAGTTTGTCCAAAAAAAAAACAATTTTCCTACCAATGACTGAAGATGACTGTGGTTTGTTTTCTTGTCAGCATAACATGACAGCAAGAATTTTCTTCTTTTTTTTTTTGACGGGTTGGGTCCTTAAAATATCTTTGCATGAATTTTCCGCATACATATTGAACTGAAGACCAAGGTATACTGAAACCGTTTGGGTCTCTTCATTTTTATTTTTATTCATTGGAACCCCCAATTTCATTGCAAACTCTATGATGTTATTTAATTAATACTTGTATACCACGTTTTGTCCAATAAAAACAAACACTCGTCTTTATTAGGGTCAAGGGTTGGTAGTCCTGTTAATGTATTAACTAACCAATGGATAAATGTTGAGAATCCCAGAATAGAAAGGGGCGCAAGTGACACCAAACGGAATATGAAGGTTGATGTATATTGCCCTTCGCACTTTCATTCATAGAAAGTTAAAATCGCACGGACTATAAGGCAATAGCCGAAATGTTGATGTATGTATCTGTTAGCCTATAAGCAATTTTGGCTGAAATTGGTAATAATATTAACTATCTTTACAAATGACATATATGGCGCGGTCTCGATTTCATTTTAACATCAGCCAGAAAATTTTAACTTTTGAAATTCAAGATGTGGTTTGCCTGATATGGGGAAGCGGGTGTACAGCCTAAAAACAGAGCGGAAGTTACCACGGTTTAAAGAGGACCGCGCACGGTGTGCTAAGTAACGGAACTTTGCTTGGTCACTGTAGTAACTATGCCCTTTCATTCGGATCAATCTACAACAATCTACAACAACAATAAGAAAGAAAAAAAAAGTTCCTGCACCGACAATTATTGAGCAGACATCAACTTACACAGCAGTCCATACAACAACAGAAACTTATCTGCAGCAACAATATTGTAGACAACAGTCTTTTCAACGCCAATAAATTAAACAACAGTCTATGCAAAAACAATGCATTAATGCATTAATTTATTTTTTTAAATGCAATGATAAAAACATGATCATTTAAATGTTTTCCAATTTAATCAGACAGTAGAAAACATAAAAGATACACATCATTCACTTATTCATAGCGTAAAACAACTCTTATTATTAAATCAATGACGATGACTCATAAATCTTGAACACACTTCTGAAAATGTTTAGGTTGTTGTATCATGAAACAAAGCTCTATTCAGTGCATTGCTTAAATGTGTTAGGTGAGTATGAATAAAAATGGTTGCGATATTCTCTTCCTGTTTCAGATATTTAAATGTTATAAGATAGTCGCGACTGCCGGTTGTCATCATTTAGACTGAGGTAAGTGCATCTATATTGGGACTTAACATACTTTAAATAACATTACTTTTTTAAGCGCAGGCTCATTCTACACGAAATACAATATATTACCCATTGAATGATTAGATTTCTTCCTGTGCAATGAATACGCTTAACCTGACAGGGTTTACAATCTTAACATACATAAGCATTAATGTTTTAACTAGAATAATGATAAATAGTTGATATTATTAAGGTACGAAATGTTACCTATTTTCAACTTTATGCTAACAAGTTAACAGATTTATCAAACGTGTTAAATTAATGCTTGATAACAACCAGTACTCTGAGTTAAGAAGTATCGTCTTGCACAAATCTTAATCAAATTCGCTAAATACATTGAAGTCATACGTCGTGTGTAAAATGCTTTGTTGGATTATAAAATAACAATCATGTTATAACGTCAAAAAGTACATTACTTCAATACCATATCAGCTACGCCAAATATCAATATCTTCGCATGATGGTTGTTTGGTGTTTAGAAGATCTACTTTTTTAATCATCTAAATATAAAACCGAACCGCAAAAAACGATATACCACGCAAATCATTTGCTTTGACGTACGTTTAAAGAATTAAATGATTTTACCATTGGTAATGCGTTGCATGTAGCAGAATTAATTGCACACTGTCAAGCCCTACTTGACGGCTTAAACAATATGCTGTTAGTCAGTGCCGCTAAGAAAATACAAGCCCACCCTTACATTATGTGTAACGATGAACAGTTGTCAGAGGGGACATACGTGCAAGCTCTTTGTAGTTTTATTCGGGATTAAAACAGAAAGTCAAACACCAACCATAAACATTGACACGCATTTTTTTACACATGAACCAAATCACCAAATGTGTCTCAATGCTATCAAATGGATTCATGTATACGAGGGTGCTGGGTACCGAAATATGCAACAGCATTAACTTAGAAAAACAGTCCTTGCAACAACAATAACTTAGAAAACAGTCCCTGCAAAAACTATAACTTAGACAACAGTACCTGCAACATTAATAACTCAGACAACAGTCCCAGCAATAACAATAACTTAGACAACAGTTCCTGCAACAACAATAATTTAAACAACGGTCCAAGCAACAACAATTACATAGACAACAGTCCCTGCAATAACAATAACTCAGACAACATTCCCTGCAACAACAATAACTTAGACAACAGTCTCGGCAACATCAATAACTTATACAAAGGTCCCTGCAACAAAAACAACTTTGATAACTTAGACAGCAGCCCCCGCAGCAAAATAACTTAGACAACAGTCCTTGCAACCACAATAATTTAAACAACAGTCCCTGCAGTAAAAACACTTAGACAACAGTCCCTGCAATAAAAAAACACTAAGACAATAGTCCATACAGTAAAACAACTTAGACAATAGTCCCTGCAGTAACAATAACATAGACAACAGTTTCTGCAGCAACAATAACTTAGACAATTATAGGTTCATTTACATAACCATAGACATCAGTATTTGCAATAACCATAACTAAGACAACAAACAATTCCTGAATAACAATAACTGATATACCAGTTTCTACAACAACAATACCTTTGACAACAGTTCCTGGAATTGAAAATTTTCTACAACAGGTTCTGCAGCGACATTGATTTGTATAAAAAAATCCCTGCTACGACATAAACTTTGACAGCAGTCCCTACAAAGATAAAAAAAACAGTCTCTGCAGCGATAAAAAATAACAACAATCCGTGCAACAATATAACTTAGACATCAGTTCCTGCAACAACAATTTCATAGACAACAGGCCGTGTATCCACAATGTAATTAGGTATTTTTTAGTAAAATGCAATAATTAAATACATTTACAATTTTAATATTTCTAATTTAATATATATTATTTTTGTATGGTAGGTACACAGCATTATTTAATAGTCCTTTTCAACTTAACTGCGATACTGAACCTAGTGTATGCGCAAAACGTACCAGGGATGGCAAACTTCAAAACAACAAAAGACAAAATGGTGAAAAGTTGCTCTGTTTTCGGATGCACACATCGCGCAACTTCTGTGGCGAACGAGAATAGCGTTCGGTTCTACAAGTTTCCTTAAGGTTCACACAAGCGAATGAGCTGGATTAAAGCCATGAACAGAAGATGCTGGATGCCAAATGGAAACTCGTTCGTCTGTTCAGCACAATTCGTTTCCGTTTGGCACAGATAAACCTTAAATTGCATTTATGGAAAATATTAATAACCAATTGCACGATTGTTGCGGTGTATTTAAAGCTGAAAACCTAAAATATTTAATGAACCATTGTTTTCGATATTTGTTCATCCTTTCTGGTATATCCAAATATTTGTATTAATTGTGGTAAATCTTATTTGGGAGTAAAATTGTATCTCTAAGAAAAGAATCCGTATTGCAACATTTTACAAGATCATTTATATGTAAGTTTCTTTACTGTAAACATTTTACTTGTCATGTTACCCAACCAAAGAAGAATACTGAAGCCCTAAAACATGGTATTAATTAGTTGCCAACTATATAGTATACTTAAACATGAGTATTGACTAGCTGTAATGTGTCATATTTTATTGATGTTTATTATCTGTGGAATGTGATTCGTTAGAAAGGATTGATTTAATACTTGTTAGTTATTAAACCTTTATGAAAAAGGCATATTTTGAGCAGTTTAAGGCATCAAATGATTACGATGTTTTTTTTCCCAAGATGTTATGAAATATTCAAAAAACAATCAATTCAAATGTATGCTGATGTCTTTATGAAGTTATTGTAAAAGCCTTTTAGTTTTCACAACATGTCAAAAACAAAGGTGGCATCAATGTAAATTCTCTGGACACATAAAATGATCTTTTTAGCACCAGTCCACACAACAAAGTCACACCATGGAAGGCCTTTCACTCCCATCTCCTCCTGCACCTGTGCATAATAATTATGTGTCTTGCAGAGTGCTGGGTCAAAATCTGAACTCATGTAAAAAGAGGGAATACTCAATATATCATCCACTTCTGACATAAAAAAAAATCTTTTTGTCAACACTGTAGGGCTTTTTATTTCCAAAACCCCTTTCTGGCAATCACAAGGCATCGACTTGTCTATGACAATGCGATCACAGCTGGCCCCGAGAAATGTTGCATACGGTATAAGATGCAGACCGGTTTCCATAACTTCCACCGGAGTCCCTGTTGCCTCTTTGAACTTCATATAATCTGTCATGGCAGTATCCTCATGGTCTTGGCCCCACTTTACCTGTACAGGAAGATTGCTGTATCTGAAATGCAGGATTTTTTCCTTAATTTAATATTTATAATAAATCAATAGTGATGGAAACACCTGTATAATATAAACACATGCGCTAGCATCTACGCCAATTATTTTCATGTGTGTTGGAATGAATTCGAAAAAAGTCAAATAAATTCAAAAACTTATTGGTTCATTTCATAAAGGTTAACTTAAAGTTGTTTGCTTCAATTGAAATGTCTAGCATTTTATTTGTTATATAAGACCATTACGCAGCACAAATTTACTTGTTAAGCGATGATTCATTTATTATATCTGCGATAAGGTGATTTAGGGACTTTCCAGCAGCCATAACCTGGCCAAAGTTTGAACTGGAAATTCTCTCTCTGTGAAGCAAACACCACAGTATGTTTGTCCTCTGCCCCCTTGTCCTAGCTTCAATGGTGACTGCGCGAGATTCATCAATGACACTCGGTGACACTGGTAAAAGTGAAAGTTTATACAACAAGATATTACAAAGTTCATAATAATTATTACTTCATGGTTAGCAATCAAATGAATATTATCAATAAAAACTAATATTGAATGCAGACCATTTGAGGTATTTAAAAGAAATTCCTTTTGACACTACCTCTCCCAAATATACAATCAATTGACATTGAAAGAAGTGATGGGGATTACATAAGGATGCAACTTCCTTTACCACTTAGACCTATTAACAAAGGTAAGGCATATCTGGAGAAGTTAAACAGTCTTTTGTGCCCAGTTGAAAATTAGTCATGTTGCTTTATAAAAAGTTTTCAATATAATTTAAGTTAAAAAGTACATATATTTGCAAATTAACTATAAATGTATAGAGTGATTAAGTTATCTTGAATGCATACTTTTGCTTGGTGGGAAAATCCTGGCACTGATATTCTCCATGATTGGATCAGGAGATGTCTCCACCTCCATCTCCTCTACTGCTGGTGGGGCACTGTCTGGAATTGAATTGGTGCCACTTGTGCCATACCAATTGCAAAAATTCAAAATTATTGTCTTTTTAAGAGATGATATTTCAGAGTTTGATTCAAATTAGGAAATATATCTGCCTCAGTGTGTATGTACTATTAAATTTAAAGTTTCCAATCATGTTGTTTCCATTTCTTGGTCTGAAATTTTCACACAATCAGAGCAAATTAAAATGTACAATGTATTTCAAGTTTAAATCCTACTAGTTTTGGGGAAAACTGCTTTAAGTTCCCTCATCGTCTGGCTGTAAAAGTCTACATCTAGTTCCCTATCACTAGAGTGTCTGTGATCAAACTCCACACAGCTTCTACTGGTGACTGGTGAGAAGGTAACCCCGGCTTGCTCAAATCCAGTTGGCTGATGGGCTTCGGATCAAGGGTCAAGGGTCCATGCCGCCAATTTTGAAGTGCATGCCAAGTTGTCTCCCTGAAGACTGAATGTTTGCCTGTAATACTTAATGGCGAACAGTAGCCCACCAATGTGGCTGCATGATTTCGCTAACATGAAATTTGTAGTTACAATATCCATATTTTAATAATGACTGTTACAAGTATAAGGCTTCTAATAGTGAAATTCAAATATATGCAAATAAAATGGCAAATATGCACCAATTACGTTACAAACAATATGCATGATATGCACAGAAATGATCCGATAAGAAGTCAAAGCGTAGACCTGTCCTTTTTTGTAGGTATTTATATTCAATAACACATTATATCTGTATACATGCACGTTTATATACGTGTAAATGTAGATTAAACAAAAGAATGACACATACCGTACTTGATAGTGGCAGAAAGCATGAACTGGGTTTTTGAAGCAAACATACACTGTATTTCTGATTTTCTTCATGGAGGCCAACACCTTGGAGTAGGATGTGGAGGAGGTGGTTATTGATTTTTTAGCGTTTCACGCATGGCTTGTTCGCTGAAAACACAGGATAATGGCGATATAGATATCATTAGTTCGTTAACGTCACGTGGTATCCATCAAGCCTTGCGAAGTCTGGCAGTGAGACCTCGACGCACAAATACGCTTGTCGGTACCACGAAACGGTAAAATTGCCAAACCAATAATGAAATGGCCTAGCAAGCTACATAAATACTTTTATGTACCATAAATATTATTTATATACATGTAAATGTAGATTAAACAAAAGAATGGCACATACCGTACTTGATAGTGGCAGAAAGCATGAACTGGGTTTTTGAAGCAAACATACACTGTATATCTGGTTTTCTTCATGGAGGCCAACACCTTGGCCATAACATACAGGAACTCATGATCAATCTAGAAAGAAATATAAACAAAAGTTTATATGATTGGGTACTGATATTTACTTATTGTAAACATACAAGGGACTACGATTGTTTTTGTACATACTATAGACTATAGAATTTGAGCACAGGGTGGGAGGAGTAACCCAATGTGGGGCTTGAAATAAGTTGAAGTATTGACTTTCTCACATTTTTATACACCAGGAATTCTTCATCATGGATAATGAATAGATTTCTACCTTGAAATAATAAAATAGCTAACAAAATATGTATTCCCTTATCTTTTATATTACCACTGAAAGTTTGATGTCGTGAACATCCCCGGCATGGAAATGGAGAACTGCTCTGTCTAAAGACTTTATCTAAGGGATGCCGTCTCCTTCCGATCATGAAACGATACAACCCGTCAAACATCATCTCAGACAGCGTATCGAAGTCAGTCCTGTGTATTACCCCATCACATGGTGGTACATTGTCCTTCCCGGAACAAGTTGGTATTAGCTGATACTTCAATTGAAAACTGATCGTATTCAAAACATCGCGGGCCGCCATATTGTTTTGTATACGTTAGCAACGTTGCCACCCTAGGCGGTTGTGCGCATGCGTGCATATTTGACTGAAAGAGACTATTCATAGCGCATAAAACAAACACTTATAATCATATCGATTGCAACACACTTGAAAACGCTTTAAAAAGTTGTTGTATCATGTCATTAAGCTAAATTCAGTGCTTTGCGAAGTCTGTGTGAGTATGACTATCAATGGCTGCGATATTTTCTTCCTGTTTTAGAGATTTAAATCTAACATGATAGTCGCGACTGCGGATTGTCATGATTTAGACCGAGGTTAGTGAATCCCCATCTGAACATATCATATCTTTAAGAAACATTATATTTCAGCGGAGGCACGTTCTATAAAAATACTACCGATTGAATGAGAAGTTAACATATTTGTTTCTGTTCAAAAATCTATTTTAAACCTGAATTTTCAGTTTTCAGTTTGCTCATTTAATAAGTATATTGTATTCTTTTAAGTTGGAAAACAGCATTATTTAATTTATAGCGCAAAAAACAAACACAAAAAAATACACTTATACTCAACGCGAAAACGAACACTCAAAGATCATGAAAATGCTTTTAAAAAGTTGTTGTGTTATGTTATATCGTTCAATGCATGGTAATCTTGCTAAATTATATTAGGTTAGAAGGATTAGAAATGGAGATATTCTCTTCTTGTTTTAGGTATTTAATTATAATATAATTGTCATGACTGTGGATTGTCATGAGTTAGTTAGTGAATCTTCATTTGGATTTATCACCAAATTAATAATATTACATTTTTAGCGAAGATACATTATAACAATAATATATTTTCTATTGAATGGTTAGTTTACAGTTTTATTTAATTCATATATCGTTGCCAAGACCAGTTTAAACTTGAAACGATTACATACGTATTGATGCTTTAACTGGAACATTGATAACAAGTGGATATTAGTAAGGTAAGAACAGTTCAATATAATCAACTATTTGCACAGATCTTCAGTGTAAACGTTTTTCAAATTAGCCAGACGAGCTCATTATCAATCAGTAGTGTTGGTAAAGAATCAATGTCTTGCATTAATCATAATTAAATCCGCTAGATTATTGGAAATTACACGTCGTGGATAATGAGCTTTGTTAATCAAAATATAATTATCAGTGAATTAAATAAGTTAACGAGGTTAAATACATTGCGATCTTACACTCGAACAAACAGTGTGTTATTTTTTTCCGTTTTTATTATTTGCCTTAAACAGATTTTAATTTTAAATGGCAGTTTATTGTTGTTTTTCAGAATAACACGCAAAATTGTTTGCGAACGTTAAATCATTTCGGATATGACTCCGTTGAATTTGTGTCCCAGCCCTGAGCGTGCTGACGTGGCCCTTGTCGGTTTTGCAAGCATCTCCTTAGTCTAGTAGCATTAATGTTAAGGTACCTTTGGTTGGGCATACTTCTACGTTATGTCAAAAGCTTTACACAGCATTTCAATTGTATCACATTTAGTTGGTGACTTAAACACTCGCTTTATTAAAAAAAGTTACTATTCAAACATGCTATTTATTTACAAGACCTTGACCATATACTCTCAACATCTCTTATGAAAGTTACAACACATTTCTGTTAAATAACACTGGTCCCACTATGGAGCCAAACAATACCTCCTTTCATTGAAAATAACCGAAATGTATAGATATTTGGCACTGCCTTCGTAGCTTGTAGTTTTCTTGTGTTTCTCGTGTTTAAGTCCAGTTCAAGATTAGAGTATGAACTATAGAATATACATAATATGGAACAACTTCAATTTGGTTTCCGTTAAAGTAACAACTTCTCTATGTGGCACTCAACGACTACCATAATCTTAGTCTTAATACATCTAGATCTTAGTGCTAGCTTGGAAACAGAGGTTGTCCCTCTAACAAAACGACTATATTACTTTTTGTTGCATAAAATAATTACTTATATAATATTAAGGGCAACGACAATAGCATGATAACGAATAAAACCAAATAATAGTTTTTCAACATTATAATATTATCTTGTTTAATGATATAAACATTGTTTGAGTTTAACTTTATAAATACAGCAGGTTTCATAGTATCAATCACACTACAGCGCATAAACATCTCATTAAGATTGAAAACGAATACCTACATTCATAAACCTGCGATATGAGGACGTTATTTTGAAAATGTTTAAATTGTATCATGGTTCAGCGATCTATTCATTGCATTGAAAGTGTCTTTACGGTCTGTGTTAAGATTGTTAAGTGGGCAAGTAAACTATGGTTGCAATATCATCTTCCTGTTTAAGAAAAAAATGATGAATATGACAGTCGGGAGTGTATATCCTTACGGTTTCGGCACGCGCGACTAATTCTTTAGTATGGAATTTATGCCTCAAGCATCAGCATTACATATAGCCTCTTGTTTCGGATGATATCAGTAAATCTTTATTCATAGTAAGTCTGATCTTTTACATTTATTTTATCTAATTAATTTAGTTAATATGTGGAATAATTATGCATTTTATTTTTTATTATGACTGCAAATGTACAGGCTTTCACCTTCTACTACGAGTTTCTAACACATGTTTGTGTGGTATATTGCGCTTTTGGTTAATGTGCAATTCTATACAAATTCTTAGTTTTGGGCGACTTAGTTTGTTGATCAAAACAGGAGGTATACCACAATTGTAGTTCAGACACATCAATTAGCGCACCTGATATAATGTCTTGAACATCGCTATATAATATAATATTATTATTATATTTTTTTTATAATTACTGAATATAGCGGCTGGAGAAATAACACTATAACGAATTAAAAGCGCTTCGAAAATTAAAAGTGAGGCAATAGATAATAAACCTTGAGTACGCTTTTGAACATGTTTCAGTTGTTGTATCATATTACAGTATTACATTCCCCTAGTCAATTGCTTCAGGATAAATACCAGTAATCGGGTACATCTTATTTTATTCATGTTTAAGAATAAAGCATAAAAGGTAATTTTAAGTGCGGATTGTTATTTAGTTAAAACTTCGGTAAATGCCAACTTATTTGGACTTCAAATTTCCGCTAAGATTGTCACAGGCAGGATGATGTGTTTGTTTAGAATTAAATCATTTGCCGTTTTTAATGACTTGACTATCTCTCGTTTCTTACTCAACATTATTATTTATTATCAAACTTAACCTTTAAATAATGACATATTGCCTTTTTAACTTAAAGCGGGTGTACTATTTTCAAAATGTTGCGTATATATTTAAGGTCTCACTTAGAAAATATTTCAGTAAGATAATAAACGGGGCAATATCTGATCAAGGAATTTCTTGCAACTCATGCAATTCAGATCATATTGAATATTCATCTTAGAACAAATACTTTTTAAACCATAGAGTTATAATCATGTTAGCCTATGTTTTATCTTACATCTTTTTTCGATTTCTGACAGTCGCTTAGTATTAAACTGAATTTTCTTATCACTTCCTAATGATTAACCAATGTTGTCTTGTACGGATGTTGATATGATTGGCACTAGACATATATTGGTAAGAGAATACTTTTTAGGTATGTTTATATGTCTTATTAATGACTAGAATTAGAATAGGAAGCTTTTTTGGACGTTTATTAACTACTGGACTGTGTGAAGTTATTTAGGTTATTCTCAAATAATTTCAATGTTAGAATTGGAGAGAAAATTTTGATTAAGAGCAATACAGTCTAAGCATATACGTATTTATTACTGACCTACGTTATAACGAAACTGCGATTATTTATGTAATTGATTGAAATTTATTATTCTGTCGAATTTATTGTACAACTGGCTGTACATATATAATAATTGTGCGACTTAAAATAATATGTGGCCTTTTTTAATGATATGGCATTATATGTTCGTACAAACCATTCTTGCACAGTTAAATTATAAGACAACACACGTCTTATGTCGCATATACTAAATATATTTTGTTCAGTACAATGAAAACGTATACACTTACAACGTAATGTAAACGCTATAGCAAAACGCTCGATTTGATAGCTAAGCATAGTGCAAAGTCATTGCATCGTAAGGTTTTCCCCAAATTGTCTTATCCGGAAGTCAGTGTAGTGTTTGTTATAAAAATAACAGGGAGCTAATGAAGCTAGCAGATAACATCTTCTGGGATGCTTTCTGACCACTATCGAATAACATATTACTAACTCTACTGAGAAGAATTGACCAACATATTGTAAATTCCATATTATTGAACCCTGAATCCAGGGTCAGATTCAATTTTCTTGTCTACATAATTTAATACTTAACGAAGAATAACTCGCACATCACAAATCCGTCTCTTACTTTGTCAGTCTCAACCTTTTCTAGGTCAATAATTCCATTCAAAATTCACAGATTTGATGAGCACATGTGTTTCTTAGCTATGAGGTCAATCAATCAATCAATCAATCAATCAATCAATCAATCAATCAATCAACTCATCAAATAGCCGCAATGTTGTATGATATCTGTGTTCTCATAATGTATAACATGTTATTCAAGATAAACCCTATTATCCTACAGCATATGCCAAAATGTAGGCATATGTCACGTTTTTGTGACTGTTCTATTTTAAATTTAAAGTAAAAGTTATTTCCAAAACAAATTTTTTGTTGGCTTCCAGAGTATATTATTCTCTAAAAAAATCAACTTTCAAGTCAGTTTTGTTTTTAAATCCACTTGGTTTGGGACTTTCTAATTCATCCAACTTTATGGGACTTTTACCCATTACTTACATTATTATGTAATCATTATCTTACAAGTTATGCATACTGGGTCACAAATGCACCAGTCCTTTTCAAACTAAATTCCGGCTGATGCAACATGCTCCCTCTGCAAATTTTGACGAGTTAGGTCCTTAAACTAACTTTGCATGAGTTGATCTTAAGGCCAAGGAATACTAAAACAGTTTTTAGGGCTCTAAATATTCACTTCATTTATTGGAACAATAAAAACAAAAACGTTTTGGCCAGTCGAAAACAACATCGTCTTTATTATGGTCAAGAGATGGTAGTCCTCTTAATTTTTTAACAAACCAATGGATGACTGTTAATAATTCCAGAATAGAAAGGGGCACAACTGACATCGAACGGAATTGAAGGTTGATGTATATTGCCTTTTGTACTTTCATTCCCAGAAAGTTAAAATCGCACGGATTAATAGGCAAAAGCCGAAATGCTGATTTTATGTATCTTTAAGCCTATAAGCAATTTTGGCTGAAATCGTGAATAATATCAACTACCTTTACGAATGACGTATATGACGCAGTCTCGATTTCATTTTATCGCCAGCCAGAAAAAAAATAACTTATGAAGTTCAAGATGTTGTCTGCCTGATACGGGAAAGCGGGCGTACTGCCATAAGCAGAGCGGAAGTAACCACGGTTTAAAGCGACCGTGCGCGGTATGATGCTTAACGGAACTTTGCTGGGCCATTGTAGTAACAATACTCTTTCATTCGAATCACATTGACTAGAAGGTTGATGTTTGTTATATATTAGGCAAGAGTGTTGTTATTTGCAGGCTGTTTTGTTACATTACCTGTGATTATAAAAAAAAACACAATTTGGTTAAATTTTGTTGTACCACATTAGTCACAACAGCTAGTGACGAGCCTATAGACAAAAGTCACAACTAATTTAAAAGCGCATTCTAAATCGCTGGTCATATTCACGCCAGCCAAGTTCGGCTACATTGTCTAGCTGTCAGCCTAATATCTCGCCCGCATTTCAACTACAATACGGTTCTTTTAGGGAGGGCTGTAAGGAATAAATAGCTAAAGGCAATAAAGGCGTCGGTTCATTGTTCAATCCTTGATATTTAAGACATATTTGATGTGGATCATCTCGCAATCTCGATATCTATTGGTAATTGTCTCACATTATTTTGAGCGTTTACGGGTTTGTTTATGTCTAGTAATTGGCTTAAAGCTAACAGAAATGTTCTTATTACAACAATAATTAAGGTAACAATCCCTGCAACGACATAACTTTAGACAACACTCTCGAAAATGACCAAAAAAGTCCCTAAAAGAACACTAACCTGGAATACAGTCCTTGCAACCACATTTTCTTGGACAAGAGTATCTACAACAACAATAATATAGACAACAGTTCCTGTAAAGACATTAATTTATATACCAGTTCCTACAACAACAATAAGTAAGACAATAGTTCCTGCACCGACATTTATTGAGCAGACATCAACTTACACAGCAGTCCCTTCAACAACAGAAACTTACCTGCAGCAACAATATTGTTGACATCAGTCTCTTCAACGCCAATAAATTAAACAACAGTCTCTGCAAAAACAATGTAATTATCCATTGTTTTATTTTGTTAAATGAAATGATAATAACATGATCATTTAAATGTTTTCCAATTTAATCAGACAGTTGTAAACATAGAAGCTACACATCATTATGTTATTCATAGCGTAAAACAACTCTTATTATTAAATCAATAAAGATGACTTATAAATCTTGAACACTCTTCTGAAAATGTTTAAGTCGTTGTATCATGAAACAAAGCTCTATTCAGTGCATTGCTAAACTGTGTTAGGTATGTATGACTAACAATGGTTGCGATATTCTCTCCCTGTTTCAGAGATTTAAATGTTACATGATAGTCGCGACTGTGGATTGTCATGATTTAGACTGAGGTTAGTGCATCTATATTGGGACTTATCATACTTTTAATAACATTACTTTTTAAGCGGAGGCACATTCTACAAGAAATACAATATATTTCCCATTGAATGATTAGATTTCTTCCGGTGCATAAAATATTTTAAACCTGACAGGGTTTACAATCTTAACATAAATAAGCATTTATGCTTTAACTGGAATATTGATAAATAGTGGATATTATTAAGGTAAGAAATGTTACCTTTTTCAACTTTATGTTAAGAAGCTAACAGCTTTATTAATCGTGTTAAATTAATGCTTGATAACAATCAGTTCTGTGAGTTAAGAAGTATCGTCTTGCACAAATCTTAATTGAATTCGCTAAATACATTGAAGTCATACGTCGTGTGTAAAATGCTTTGTTGGATTATAAAATAACAATCATGGTATAACGTCAAAAAGTACACTACTTCAATATGATATCAACCACGCCAAATTTCAATATCTTCGCATGATGGTAGTTTGGTGTTTAGAAGATCTATTTTTATTCAATCATGTAAATATTAAACCGAACCGCAAAAAACGATATACAACGTAAATCATTTGCTTTGACGTACGTTTGATGAATGAAATAATTAATCAGTGGTAATGTATTACAAGCAGCAGAATGAATTTCACCCTGTCAACCCTTACTTGACGGTTTAAACATATACAAAGTGAACAGCTGGGTTAAAATGTTGAAGGCTGAAGATCCACTTACATAACACAATGTCCTGTTAGTCAGTTCCACTAAGAACATACTAGCCCACCCTTACACTATTTGTAACGATGAACAGATGTGTGAGAGGCCATATGTGCTACCTCTTTGTCGTTTCATTCGGGATTAAAATTGAAAGTCAAGTAGAAACCATTAACATTGAGACGCACATGAACAAAATCACCAAATGTGGCTCAAGGCTATCAATTGGATTCCTGTATACGAGGTTGCTGGGTACCAAAATACGCTTAAACATTGCCATGCAGGGCTAGCCCCACTTCGAATGCCAAACTAGAAATAAGATCTAAATATAAACAGTGTATGGTTACAATATTCAGGCGTAAACGGCCAC
The DNA here is from genome assembly GCF_026914265.1 of Mya arenaria. Lineage (NCBI taxonomy): Eukaryota > Metazoa > Mollusca > Bivalvia > Myida > Myidae > Mya > Mya arenaria. The sequence continues at coordinate 59,259,340 of NC_069131.1, forward strand.
TTAGAAAATATAATAATTGGTACATTAACTAAAACTAAATTGAAGTTTCCCTACGTCGTTCCTTTATCAAAACAAGAACTATGTTATTATTTGTTGCACTTACAAATAACGTATAAAAAGTTCGTGCAACAACGGTTTCATAAGGCCGAACAATAACAATAAATGTTTTACATGTAAAATGATGATATATCTTTTTAAATATTTATGCTTATGTTAAGTAACATTATGACAAACAGCAGGTTTCAAAGCATCATTGATTTTACAACATATTAAAGAGCTCAATTGAATTTAAAACGAATATGTTCATTAATAAACCTTGAGTACGCTCTTTGACAATGTTTAAATTGGTGTATCATGTTTCAACGATATGTTCAGTCCATTACAGTGGGAAGATTTACAAGAGTTGAAATATTTTCTTCCTGTTTGAGAGAAACATATATATATCAGTAGAGGTTTTAGATCTTTACGTAGTTCTGACACGAATAACTAATAATGTTATATAAGTTGCATTTTGTCGCAATGTAGCTCTCCGAGCTACTGTTGTGATTTACGTGTATTTTACGTGAAATAATTGTTATTGTATCTTGTATCTTATTTGTAGTGTCTGGATGTCTTGAATGTCTAAACGGGCGCAAACACGTCTCCTTTATCTTCTTTTCAGCCAGACAATCTAAAGGTAATATTTTAAAAGTCGGTACGTAATTTCCATGCTCGACATTTAATTGCCACTTCGATTTTCTGTCCTGTCATGCACTACAAGCATGATGATTGAACAAAGCGAATATTGTAGTATTGGGAATCGGACCGAAAAATAACTATTGATAATCGGTTTATGGAACCGATCAATAATCGATTATTAATCGATTAAATCATTATTTAATTATCTTTGGTTATCATATTCAGGCATACAGATACAGAACTTGCACCTGTTTTAAGCACCAATGTTCACTTACAAATGGTTTGTACATTTATTTGTATAAATTACATTTTTATTCAGATCTTTCAGTGTTTACAAGTTACTTTTACAAAACATGAGACCACAGGCTCTTATTATTGTCTTACATTTAGTATTGTAAACACAAAGAAATATATATCAGTCATTCGTAAACAAGTACAACAAGCAGTTGAATATTCTATATGTTTTACAAGAACATTTTTATTCAGAAATCTGAGAAAACTTAGTTCTTACATGGTAAGAAGTAAACGGTAACATGTTTTAAAATCACTTTTAAACCACAAACATGAGAAGTTGAGAACCAATCCATTAGCATTTAAATTATAAAGAAACTGTCCCTTGTTTCTTCAATCGATGGTTCAAATTTCACTATCGATTGTCTTTCCGATAAATTGTCGATTATAATCGATCTTCGGCACAACACTAGAATATTGACTTATGATATTTGACATTCATGTATTGTTAATATAAGGGTCGAGCAACTCAGAGATTTCGTCAGTTGTTTTAATGATGGGATTGGAATCATTGATGCATTTAAACAGTAAAGAAACAAACAAATCGTTATAAGGTATTAATAATACCTATTCAGTAACTGTTGAGAAAAAGAAATTGAATCCTGCCACTGGAATACTTTCCGCATAGGCTTCCTTCCTACAAAAACATCCAGGGAGAATGTCCATGAGAACACAAATGACGATGACAAAAACAATACAAAATATAACCAGGGTACAAAATAAATTGCATACGAAAATCACACAACCATATGGTCACAGCAATATATCATACAGCATAGAAGTATTAAATAGCGTCCGTATTACCAGTAATACATAAATAATAGTTTCATTATTACAATTAAGATTAATTTTATACACATACATATTATCAGATGCACTGGCCCAAGCATTGACGGCAATGTTGTTTTAACTTTGGACAACAATTACATTACTAAATAATTATTCAGCGAATAACTGAAAAGAAGGTATAAACCAATATTCTGACAATATTCTGATTACCGCCTGGTAACGGTCAGTGAATCACGAGTTCAGTGGAACATGTGTGTACTCGAGGCTTAAACTACTTTGTATGGAAACTACTAGCAAGAATCGTTTCGAGACATGTAGTCTGAGAAATCGCTGAAGTCCCCGCATGACAGAGTGAGGAAACTTGTCAATGCGAACTGACATGCATTTCGCCGGTTTGTTTATTAAACCCTGGCCCCAATATAAGGAAAATACGCGCAATTTCGCTATCTCGAATTCAACTCATTTTTGCCACGTTACAGCACTGCATGATTCGAAATAACTACTGTTTTACTCTTTAAAATCACGTCTGCATGATTAAGATATCAACCTCCGGCTACATCCACCACAGAGAAATGCATTATTTGTGTAAACACTTTTAATTATACGGTTTATGAAATGATCTGTCTATTTATGTATAATGTTATGAACCGTATAATTGAAACGGTGTATACATGTTGCATTCCAGTGAGGTCAATGAAGTCAAGTCAAATTTCTTGCATTCACTCATTTTATAACACGTATTGACAATTTGGGTAATATTAAAGGACAAGAATTGCATCTAGGTTAACAAGTGATATGCATATACGAGGGAAGATCGTAAACATAATTAGGAAACGCTCGAAAATATGTTACACTAACATGACTTTTTCTTTGCAATTGTTTGTTGTGAAACCAGGCGCAGCCATTGATCTTATAATTTTATTTTCACAGTTCCTAAAATGCAAATAGAAAATGCCTGCCGCATACAGAATATATGATTTTACAAAGAAAGGTACGTTTTGCAGTGTGTAAGTAACTCAATGCACTTATTCTTCATGCAAATTAAATCGCCAGTCCAACTTAACAAGACATCCAACCGACGTTAATATTCATGAAGTTTGTAGATCATCTTCAAATTGATATCACATTAGATGTGTTGCTGACGCCACAAACATGCCGATATTTCATACTTATTTATGTATAGGTAACTGTCAGCCACTATGACCAATATCGTGTTCGTTTCATGGACAGAGGCATATCGATCTAAGCCCTGGTGGAGTTCGATCTAACGACCTTTTGCGTCAGAGGCGGCGGTAAAGTAACCTTTACCACAGTCCCTGCAATAACAATAACTTATAAGGTATTTGTTTTTGTAAGATGCAATGATTAAATACATTTTCAATTTTCAGTTCTCTTATTTAATAAGTTTATTTTATCCTTGTAAGTAGGAACACAGCATTATTTATTTAATAGCGCAAAAAACAACTTATACTCAACTCGATTGCGAACACTCATAAACCTTGAAAACGCTTCTTAAAACATGTTGTGTTATGTTATACCGCTCTGTTCAGTGCATATTAATCTTGGTAAATTATGCTAGGTTAGAAGAACAAGAAATGGAGATATTCTCTTCCTGTTTTAGGGTTAAATTGCAATATGATTGTCATCACTGCGGATTGTCATGATATAGTTTTTGCATCTTCATTTGGACTTATAACCAAATTAAAAACATTGCATTTAGAGCGAAGATACATTGTACAAGACAAACATATATTATCCATTGAATGATTATTTTACAGTTTTGTTTTATTCATACATCTGTGCCAAACTAGTTTAACCTTGAAACGATGTACAGTCTCAATATACATACGCATTGATGCTTTAACTGGAACATTGATAACAAGTGGACATTAGAAAGGTAAGAACAGTTCCATATCAACAACTTTTTGCATAGATCTTAAGTCTTAACGTTCTTCAAATAAATCAAATGACCTCAATATAAATCAGTAGTGTTGGTAAAGAATTAATGCCTTGCATTAATTATAATTAAATCCGCTGGAGTTTTTGAAATCCCACGTCGTTGATAATGAGCTTTGTTAATCAAAAGATAAAACGGATTTTAATTTTACATGGCGGTTAATTTTTAGGTTCTTAGAATAGCGCGCCGAATTGTATGCGAACGTTAAATAATTTCGGATATGACTACCTTAAATTTGTGTCCCAGCCCTGTGCGTTCTGACGAGGCCCATCTTTTTTTCTTCCAGCATCTTCTTAGTATAATAACATTAATGATTAGTTACCTTTGGTTATGCATGCTACTAGTTTACGCCAAATGCTTTACACGAAACAGTTCAATTATATCACATTTAGTGGGTAACTTAAACACTCGCGTTATTCAAAAGAAGTTGAAACATTACTATTTAAACATGCGATTTATTTACAAAAGCTTGAATATACACTCTCAACATTTCATTATAACAACAAGCCCACATTTCTGTTGAATAACACTGTATAGGTCCCACAATGGAGCCAAACAGTTTAACAGCTTCCTTTCGTTGAAAGTATTCAAATATCTTCTGAAATGTATAGATATTAGACACTGCCTTCGAAGCTTGTAGTATAAGTGTTTCTTGTGTTTTAGTCCAGGACAAGGTTAGGGTATGAAATATTGGAAATTAATAACATGGAACTACTTCAATTTGTTTTCCGCTATAGTACCTAGTGCACAAGTGTCCCTTCACGTCTGAATATTATAATCTTAGACTGCATTCATCTTGATCTAAGTACTAGCTCGGAAGCCGACCTTGTCCCTTTATCAAATCGACTATGCTACTTTTCCTTGCATAAACCAAAACGCATACAAAAGTAAGGGCAACGACGAAAGCATGAAACCCAATACAAATAATGGATTTCCACAATTATGATTATATCTGGGTTTATAATATAAAACTATTTAAATAAACTCTATAAAAATATCCGTCTCCATAGCACCATTCACTGTACAGCGAATACACATCTCATTTAGATTGAAAACGAATACGTACATTCAGTAACGTGCGATATGAGGACGCTTTTTAAAATTGTTTAAATTGTTGTAATACTATCATGTTTCAGCGATATTTACTGTCCATTGAAAGCGACTTAACCGCCTTTGTTAAAAGTGTTAAGTGGGCTGACAAAAATGGTTGCAATATTTTCTTCCTGTTTGAGAAAATGACGAATATTACAGTCGCTAAATTATGTTAGGTTAGAAGGACTAGAAATGGAGATATTCTCTTCCTGTTATAGGTATTTAGTTGTAATATGATTGTCATGACTGCGGATTGTCATGATTTAGTTTGTGCATCTTCATTTGGACTTATCACCAAATTGATTACAGTACATTTATAGCGAAGATTATACAAGAAAAACAATATATCATCTATTGAATAATTGGTTTACAGATTTATTTAATTCATATATGGGTGCAAAAACTAGTTGAAATGATGTACAGTCTCAATATACATACGCATTGATGCTTTAACTGGAACATTATTAAAACTTGGATTCTAGTAAGGTAAGAACAGTTCAATATAATTAACTAATTGTATAGATCTTCAGTGTTAACGTTTTTCAAATTAGTCAAACGAGCTCATTATCAATCAGTAGTGTTGGTAAATAATCAATGTCTTGTATTAATCATAATTAAATCCGCTAGTTATTGGAAATCACACGTCGTTGATAATAAGCTTTGTTAATCAAAAGATAATTATCAGTGAATTAAATAAATTAACGAGATGAAATACATTGCGATCTTACACTGGAACAAAAAGTGTTTTGTTTTCCTCTTTATGATATGCCTTTAACATATTTTAATTTTAGGTGGCAGTTGATTTTTAGTTTTTCAGAATCGAGCACCAAATTGTATGAAAATGTTAAATAATTTCTGATATGACTACGTTAAAATTGTGTCCAAGCCCTGTGCGAGCTATCGTGTCCGATCTCGTTTTTTTCCAGCATCTTCTTAGTCTAATAGCATTAATGTTTAGGTACCTTTGGTTAGGCATGCTACTACGTTACGTCAAATGCTTTACACAAAAGTTCTGTTATATCACATTTTGTGGGTGACTTGAAAAATCGCGTTATTAAAAAAAATGTCTCACAATGGAGCCAAACAGTTTAATAGTCTCCTTTCTTTGATGATAACCGAATATGGTCTGAAATGTATAGATGTAAGACACTGCCTTCGTTGCTTGTAATCTAAGTGTTTCTTGTGTTTTAGTTCAGGAAAAGGTTAGGGTATGAATTATAGGATATTCATAAAATGGAACAACTTCGATTTGGTTTCCGTTAAAATACCAACTGCACTATGTGGCACTCAACGCCTGACTACCATAATCTCAGTCTTAATACCACTAGACTTTAGTGCTAGCTTGGAAACCGAGGTTGTCCCTTTAATAAATCGACTATGCTATTTTCGTTGCAAACACTAATATCTTATAAAATAGTAAAGGCAACGACGATAGCAATATACCGAATATAACCAATTAATTGTTTTTCAACATTATGATATCATCTCGTTTAATGATATTAAACTATTTGAGTTTAACTTTACTAAATGCAGCAGGTTTCATAGCATCATTCACTTTTCAGCGCATAAACATCTCATTAAGATTGAAAACAAATACGTACATTCATAAACCTGAGATACGAGGACGCTATTTTGAAAATGTTTAAATTATATCATGTTTCAGCGAGCTATTCATTTCATTGCAAGTGTCTTTACCGTCTGTGTTAATATTGTTAAGTGGGCAGACAAACTATGGTTGCAATATTTTCTTCCTGTTTGAGAAACATGATGAATATGACAGTCGTGGATGTAGATCTTTACGGTTTCGGCACGCGCGACTAATTCTTTAGTTCGGAATTTATGCCTCAAGCTTCAGAATTACATATAGCCTCTTGTTTCGGATGATATTAGTACATCATCAATCGTAGTAAGTCTGATCTTTTACAGTTCATTTTATCTAATTAATTTAGTTAATATGTGGAATAATTATGCATTTTATTTTTGATTATGAATGCAAATGTACAGGCTTTCACCTGTTACTACGAATTTATAACACATGCTTGTGTGTTATATTGCGCTTTTGGTAAATGTGCAATCCTTTTCAAATTCTTAGTTTTGGGCTACTTAGGTTGTCCCTATACTGGTTTATACTGGGACAGTCTTAGCACTTCGAGCCTTGCCTTATCCATATACTTCAATACTCTGGCGTGTTCCTGTTCTTCTATACTGTGTATATCCCTTTGTTTCGATACTTAGATTGTCCTTGTACTTTGTAACGGTGCCGGTAATTGTACTTCGACATTTAGCCTGTCCCTGTACTTTGAATTTGGGCCTGACCCTGTACTTCCTTATTGGGTCTCTCTCAGATATTCAAAACTGAGCTTCTTTATTTCTTTGCTTGTAACTGTAATTTGACGTTGGGCCAGTCCACGCACTACGATCCTTGGCTTTTCGCTGTACCTCGATTTTGAGACTGTCCCTGTTTAAACTACCAGGCTTCTCCCTGTACTTTGATACTGAGATTTTCCATATACATCAATTCCTGTCCCTGTACTTCCACCCTGCGCTTGTCGATTTTCTTCGATACTGAACCTGTCCCTGTACTAAAATGCTGGGCCTGCCCCTGCACTTCAAATATGTGACTGTCCCTGTACTTTGGTACTGATATTTTCCATGTACATCGATTCCGGGCCTGTCCCTGTACTTCGGCACTGGTGCTTGTCGCTTTTTTCTTCGATACTGTACTTGTCCCTGTACGAAAATGCTTGGCCTATCCCTGCACTTCGAAGATATGACTGTCTCTGTACGTTGATACTTGGCTTTTCGCTAAACTTAATTACTGAGCCTTTTACGGTAAATCCTTACAGAAATTGGAATGTCTCTGTACTCCGATACAGGGCGTGTCCCCTCTTCTTCGACACATGATATCCCCTGTAATTAGAAGCTCGGCTAATGCGTGTACTTCAAAACAATGCTAGTTACAGTACTTCTATTGTTTGACTGTTCCTCAATTTCGATACTCTATATACAATTTTCAGCTCTTAAACCGAGACAATTTAACCAAGTACTTTTACCTAAAATTGCAATTACATCATCATGAAGTGGTAAGGGGTACGATGTTGTTGTTTTTATTCTGTCCATTTGTCTAAAACCAGCACAAAATTGTTTTATCAACAATACATTCGGAAAACTTTATGGATTTTGCGATGTTATTATTATGTAAGCCGATTGCATTTTAGGGGGATAATTACCAGTTGGAATATATATTCTAACCGTATCGGTTTAAGTAAGATCTTAGTAGTCCTTAGCAAAAAAGCATCCGTTGTTTTTAATCAGCCGTATGTATGGAGTCTTAAATTTTCAAATATCGGTTATAATGTTATGTATTTAGCTGACAGTGGCAATTACGTCGCTTGAACTTCTGTTTTACTCAATAATGCTCAATAAAGCTTTGATTGCTGTTGTTGATGTTATTTGTTTAGATAAATTGCAACTAGCAACTTTGACTTTAGAACTAAATACTGAGATTAACATTATTTTGTTTATAAAGTAACACGAGTTTGTGTAGTTTAATTATTTGTAAAGATGGACTATGGCCTATATTACTTTGCATGGTCTTATTTGAAGGGAAATAGGATAATGATGAACTAATTTCAGTATGGTAAAATCAGAATTTATTATTAGTATATACTTTATTTTGTATTTTCCCCACCTCTCAAAACCACGCCCGTTATGAGACAGGATGTATGCAGAAATATATTGTCCAAAACAGGAGGTATACCACAATTATAGTACAGACACATAAATTAGCGCACCTAGTAAAATGTTTTGAACAGTCCAATATGATATAATATTATGATTATTTTTTTTTATTATTACTGAATATAGCAGGTGTAAAAATAACACTATAACGGATTAAAAGCGCGTTGAAAATAATATACCAGTAATCGGGTATATTGTACCTCGTCGCGATATTTTATTCATGTTTAAGAGTAAAGCATAAAAGGTAGTTATGAGTGTGGATTGTTATGATTTAATACTTTGATAAATGCCAACTTATTTGGACTTCAAATTTCCGTTAAGATTGCCATAGGCAGGATGATGTGTTTGTTTTTAATGAAATCGTTAGCCTTTTTAAATGACTTGACTATCTCTCGCTTCTTATTCAAGGTAATTATTTATTTTCAAACTTAACCTTTAAATAATAACCTATTGCCTTTTAAACTAAAATCGGAGGTACTTGTTTTAAAATGTTGCGTATATATTTCGGGTCTCACATAGAAAATATTCCAGTAAGATAATAAACGGGGCAATATCTGATCAAAGAACTTTTTGCAACTCATGCAATTCAGATAATATTTAAACTACATCTACATCTTAAAACAAATACTTCTTAAAACAAAGCGTTATAATAATGCTTATGTTTATTTAATCTTACAAGTTAAAATCGTCTTTCGATTTCTGACAGTCGCTTAGTATCAAACTGAATTTTATAATCACTTCCTAATGATTTACTTGTTGTTTCATGTACGGATGTTATTATGATGGCCACTAGGCATGTTTCCATGTCTTATTAATGATAAGATTTAGAATGGGAAGCTTTTTCAGCTTACCGAAACAGAAACATATATTGCATTTCTGGACTGTTGTTAACTATTGGATTATCTGAAGTTATTCAGGATATTGTAAAATAATTTCAATGTAAAAACTGGAGAGAAATGTTTGATTTAAAGCAATACAGTCTTAGCATATATATATTTATTACTGACCTACCTTTAAAGAAACTGCGATTATTTATGTTATTGAATGAAACTGGTTATTTTGTCGAATTTATTGTGCAACTGGCTGTACATAAATAAGAACTGTCTGACTTAAAATAATATGTGTTCTATTTTGATGATCTGGCATTGTATTTTCGTACAAATCATTTTTGCATAGTTAAATTATAAGAAATCAGACGTCTTATATCGTCTATACTATAATATTATATTCAGTACAATAAAAACGCAAATACTTATAATGTAATGTAAATGTTCTAAGATGAAATGTCTTTGTACATGAAGTTTGCGATAATTCTGTTGAAGTTTGACAATATGTTAAGTGAGCAAATAAAGTTACATATACAACGTTTTAACACTAATAGAGCAAAACCTTTAACATAAAATTCATTTTGATAACGCAGAACGTGTTCTGTTTGTTTTAGCTTTCAGCATAATTTACACACATGCACACGCACACACACACACACGCACACGCACACGCACACACGCGCACACGCGCACACGCACACACGCACACACACACACACACACACATTCGCTCATTTGATCGCTCATTTAATCACTCATTTAATCACTCACTCACTTATTCGGAAATTCAATCGCTCACATTCTTACTCACTCAATCGCTCGCTCACACTTTCTCTCCCCTACTCACTCAATCGCTCGCTCACTCTCTCTATCTTACTCACTCAAAGTGATTGCACGAATGATTATTTTCATCTCATCAACGCTTTTTCAGATTTATCCCAACAGTGTTTCAGCGGATTTGGGCTATGCCAATTGTACAAGAGTATTTTTGGCAGAAGTAGTGTCAAAGTTGCTTAGCTCATTAGTATTTATTATCAATACTTTTTACACGTATTAGGGTTATGGATTATTTTGTTTCAATTAACCAAATCAGTATATGTTTAGCCATGATTTACCGTCATCATTAAATGGATTTTTTCCATTTAATTCTAGTAGAAAAAAATGCTTTTTGTAATATTCTTTGCACTACAAGCATGATATTTGATTAAAGCGAATAGTAGCTTTTGATACATGACACATGTGACATTAATTATGTATTGTTAATATAAAGGTCGAGCTACTCGTTTGGAATTTGAGATTTCGTCAGTTGTGTCAATGATGGGATTGGAATCATTGATGCATGTAAACAGTGAAGAAACATAAAATCGTTATAAGGTATTAATAACACCTTTTTAGTATCTGATGAGAATTCTGCCACCGGAATCGTAACCGCATAGGTTTTTCTTCCTACAAAAACATCAAGGTAATGAGAACACGATGACGATGGCAAAAAATCATCACAAAATAAAGCAAGGGTTATAATTTTATGAACCGTTTAATTGAAAGGGTGTGTACATGTTGCATTCCAGTGAGGTCGATCAAGTCAAGTCAGGTTTCTTGCATTCACTCATTATATCACATACATAGACAAATGAGACAATATCAAAGGACAAGTATTAAATATAGGTGAACAAGTGATATGCATATACGAGGGAAGATCCGAAAGTTATTCATAATAAAAAAACGCTCAAAAATATGCTGCACAACATGACCTTTTCTTTGCAATTCAATTGTTTGTTGTGAAACCAGGCCCAACCATTGGTCATGTAATTTCAATTTCATAGTTCCTAAAATGCAAGTAGAAAATGCCTGCCACATACAGAATATATGATTAAACAAAGAAGGGTACGTTTTGCATTGTGTAAATAACTTAATGCACTTATCCTACATGCCAAATAAATCGCCATTTATAAATGAACGTATTCGTTTTGAATTTAATTGAGCTTTGTATGCGTTGTGCAGTCGAATGTTGGACTAACAAGACATCCAAACGAAGTAAATATTCATGAAGTTAAGTGTAAATCATCTTCAAAATAACATACCATTAGATGTGCTGCTGACGCTACACATATTTTGTTTGTTCATACTTATTTATGTGTAGGTAACTATCAGCCACTATGACCAATATCGTGTCCGTTTCCTGGACAGAGGCATATCGTCCTTTTTGAGAGGCATATCGATCTAAGCCATGGTGGTGTTCGATCTAACGACCATTTGGGTAAGAGGCGGCGTTAAGGTAACCTTTATCACAGTCCCTGCAATAACAATAACTTAGACAATAGTCCCTGCAACAACACTATAATTAGGTATTTGTTTTCGTAAAATGCAATGATTAAATACATTTTCAATTTCCAGTTCTCTTATTTAATAAGTTTATTTTATTCATGTAAGAAGGAACATTATTTAACTCATAGCGCAAAAAAACAAAAACACTTATACTCAACTCGATTGCGAACACTCATAAACCTTGAAAACGCTTCTAAAAAGTTGTTGTGTTATGTTATACCGCTCTGTTCAGTGCATAGTAATCTTGCTAAATTAGCTAGGTTAGAAGAACAAGAAATGGAGATATTCTCTTCCTGTTTAGGGCTAAATTGCAATATGATTGTCATAACTTCGGATTGTCATGATATAGTTTTTGCATCTTCATTTGGACTTATAACCAAATGAAAAACATTACATTTATAGCGAAGATACATTGTACAAGAAAAACATATATAATCCATTGAATGATTATTTTACAGTTTTGTTTTATTCATACATCTGTGCCAAACTAGTTTAACCTTGAAATATAGAATATACATACGCATTGATGCTTTAACTGGAACAAGTATGGGCAACGACGAAAGCATGAAACCCGATACAATTAATGGTTTACCACAATTATGATTATATCGTGGTTTATAATATGAAACTATTTGAATAAACTCTATGAAATTCAGCAGGCTCAATAGCATCATTCACTGTACAGCGAATAAACATTTCATTTAGATTGAAAACGAATACGTACGTTCATTAACGTGCGATATGAGGACGCTTTTTAAAAATGTTTAAATTGTTGTAACATTTTTCAGCGATTTTTGCTTTTCATTCAAAGCGACTTAACCGTCTATGTTAAAAGTGTTAAGTGGGCTGGAAAAAAATGGTTGCAATACTTTCTTCCTGTTTGAGAAAAAATGACGAATATTACAGTCGTGTCTGTAGATCGTTACAGTTTCGGCACGGGCGACTAGTTCTTAAGTTTGGATATTTTGCCTTAAGCTTTATATCTAACTGATAGCCTCTTGTTTCAGATAATATCAGTAAATCTTCAATTAAAGTAAGTCTGATCTTGTACATTTCATATTATCTGATTAATTAAGATTTAGTTAAATATGTTGACTGATTTTGCATTTTTTTCATAAATGTATGCGAATGTATAGGCTTTCATCTTCTACGAATTGATAACACATTCATGTTTTGAATAGAGGCAAACATACATTATCTTTATCGGCCTCCCTGTACGTTGAAACTTACGTAATGACTGAGCCTTTTCCGGTACGTCCAAACAGGAATAAGAATGTGCCTGTACTCCGATACTGGGCTTATCCCTCTACTTCGATAAATGACATGTCCTGTAATTAGAAACTCAGCATGTACTTCAAAAGAGTACTAGTTCCTATACTTCGATTCTTTGCCTATTCCTAAATTTAGATGTTCCATATACAATATCCAGCTCTAAAATCGAGATAACCTAACCAAAAAACATTTACCTGAAATTGCAATTACAGCAACATGAAGTGCTAAGGGGTACGATGTAGATTTTTTATTCCGTCCAATTGCCTAAAAAACAGCACAAATTCGTTTGTTCAGCAATACAATCAGATAACTGTATTGACTTTGTGATTTTAGAATTATGTTTGCCCCTAGCATTTTATCATTATTGAGGGGGTGGGGGTTGAGCTGTTTACCAGTCCGTATCTTCATTGTGACAGTGTCTGGTGTTTCTTTATTAGCCGTTTATATGGAGCCTTTACTCTTCAAATATCGGTTATAATGGTATGTATTTAGCTGAAAGTTGCAGTTACGTCGTTTGAATTTCTGTTTTAATCAATAAAGCTTTGATGACTGTTTTAATAATTTGATTATTTGGATATGTTACTACTAGCATCTTTGACTCTAGTATCTAATACTGAGATCAACATGAGTTAATTATAATGTTTGCCCTTAACATTTTATCAATTGCATTGTCAAATAATTGTCCCATTGTAAAATGGGGTCCTATATGGATTTAGTCTTATTGAGGGAGGGAGGGAGGGAGGGAGGGAGGGAGACGGGGTGAGATGTTTACAAGTCGGTATCTTCATTGTAACAGTATCTGTTTGAGTAAAATCTGTGTCTTCTTTAGCAGAAAAGCGTCTGGTGTTTCTTCATCAGCCGTTTGTATGAAGCCTTAACGCTTCCAATATCGGTTATAATCGTGTGTATTTAGCTGGCCGTTGACATTATTCACATCACCGAATAACGGGCCAATTGACGAAAAATACAGCTAATTATCATTTTTTTGCAAACGATAGGATCGATTTGTCATTTGCAAAGTGCATTCTAAATTGCTGGTCATATTCACGCCAGCCAAATCAAACATATTTTCTAGCTGCCCCCTTATATCTCGCCCGTATTTCAACAACTATTGTGTTCTTTTGGGGTGGACTGTTAAGAATAAAGAGCTATACATAAAGAAAGGTGTTCGACCATTGTTCAATGTTTAATATATTAAAGACGTATTATTGTCGCTATTGATAATTGTTTACATCAGCTTGACCGTTTAAAGGCTTTCTACGTCTTACAATTGACTTAAATCGACACAGTTACCAGAAATGATCTGAGATTCAATGGACGCCAACATTGAGTCGCCCAAATGACGATGTTTGCTGTGCGACATAAACATGGCCGCATCCTGCTCTAAAGGGAAATGATCAATAGGAATTATACCTTGCTCACAATGTGCCTGATTCACAAAGGTTTTGGTTCAGTGTTGGATCTTGCTATGGCCGACCTGCACGTCCGAACTGTCTTAGGTAGAGCGTCGCTGTATGATGTTGCTCTAAATGTCGCGGCGCTTGTCGGTGCTTCTGACAGTTGAGCTACGTAGCTGGCATACGGGTCGTTTTTTGATCTTCACCTGGATGCACGTGAACTGTATCCATGTTAACGGTTTGGCCGTCTCGAATCGTCAGTGTTTTGCTATCCGCAGACCATGTATGATGTTGCGAAGATCCGACTTAGATATTGTAATGAATTTAAAACAATAGTTAACGAGGAAACATCATGATTAACCATTTGCGAGTAAATTTATTTAAACCACTGCTTATTTGCTTATATTTCTAAATTTTGTATTTATTTTATAGCCAAATCAACTACTAGTGCATAGCAGTAATACTCCTTCCAAATTAATTATATGTCCCTTGAGCCGAAAAGACGCATTTTGAAGTCAAGTACTGTAGCAAGAATACGAATTACAAGATGCGTCTTCTCAGTTTAGATTAGTATGCGGGTGCTTTCATAACAGTTCTGTTTTAGATATACAGCTTTGCAAAAACAAAATAAGTTTCAGTTATGTTGTATACCGGTGAATACGTGCGCTTTGTCAAGTAAGAATCAAATTGACCTTTATAAAATTGAAAAGACAGTGAACAACATAATATTATGCGAGTTGAACCTAAGTTGACAGTCGGTTAATAGCAACTAATATTTGTCCCATTTAAACGACAAGAGTTACCGGAATTATATTGTATCTTAATATGGAAAGGGAAATGAATTTCTAACAGAATACAGTATCCGGAAAGTTTGAGAACTTTATATATCTTTATAGTTTTTTATTAAAACAGAAAACATATACGCTATTCGTGTATATAACAACAGTCCCTGGAACAGCAATAACTTAGACAATAGTCCCTGCAACAACAATTACTTAGATAACGGCCCTGCAAAAACAATAACATAGATAACGGTCCTGCAAAAACAATAACTTAGAGAACAGTCCCTGCAATAAAAATAGTTTAGTCAACAGCCCTTGCAATAACAATAACTTAGACATTCGTCCCTGCATAAACATCAACAACAGCCCTTGCAACACTAATTTCTTAGACAAAAGTGCCTGCAACCTTAATTACTTAGACAACAGTCCCTGCAACAACAATAACTAAGACAACAGCCCCTATAATAACAATAACTAAACCAACAGTCACTGCAACAACAATTACTTCGATAAAATCCCCCCTGCAGCAACAATAACTAAGAAAACAGTCCCTGCAATAACATTAACAGCACATATCTTGTATCTAACTTGTAGTGTCTGGATATCTTGAATGTCTGAACAAGCGCAAACACGTCTCCTTTATCTTCATTTCAGCCAGACAATCTAAAGGTAAACCTTTTAGATTCAGTACATCACTTCCAATCTCAAATTTTAGAACAAACAGGTTATCTTTCCTGTCATGCACTACAAGCATGATATTTTACCAAAGCGAATAATGTCATTTAAAATATGTCATTCATTATGTATTGGTATGCATTTAAAAAGTAAAAAACATAAACAAAATCTGTTTAAGGTATGAATAATACCTATTTAGTATCTGATGAGAAAAAGTTTGAGTCATACCACCGAAATACTTTCTGCATATGCTTCCTTCCATAAGTATAACACCTATCCACACGATCACAACAATATATTGTATATGTAGAAGTATTCATTGGTGTCTGTATTACCAGTAATACATATATAATAGTTCCCTTAATATAATTTTACTTTATACACATAAATATTATCAGATGCACTGTCCGAAGCAGTGAAAGCTATGTTTTATAATCTTATGACAAGAATTACATAAGTTAATAATTAGTCAGAAAATAACAACAAAAAGGTATAAACCTATATTCTGACAATATTCTAACTATCGCCTTGTAAAGGTCAGTGAATCATGGGTTCAGTGGAGGCTTAAACTACTTTGTATGGTTTTTACTAGTTAAAAAACGTTTCAACGTTAGACACGTAGTCTTAGTAATCCGTGAAGTCCCCGCGCGACAGAGTGAGGAAACTTGTCTATGCGAGCTGACATTCATTTCGCCGGTTTGTTTATTAAACCTTTACCTCAACAAAAGGAAAATACTTAAGTCATTTCGCAATCTCGAATTCAAATCATATTTTCACGTTATATCATTGCGTGATTCAAAACACTAATGTTTTATTCTTTAAAGGCACGTTAACTTCTGCATGATTAAGATATCAGGATTCGGTTACAACGACCTCAGTGAAATGCATTGATTGTATAAACCCTTTCATTTATACGGTTTATAAAGTCATCTGTCTCTTTATGTATTAATTGTATGAACCGTATAATAGAAAGGGTTTACACTTGTTGCATTCCAGTGAGGTCGATGAAGACAAGGCTAGTTTCTTGCATTTACTCATTATATTACATGCATGGATGAATAAGGTAATAATAAAGGACAAGTATTACATATAGGTGAACAAGTGTTATGCATATACAATGTGATATCGTAGCAAGTAGATTGCATACAAAATATATTATTTTACAAAAAGGGTACATTATGCATTGTGTTAGTAACTCAATGAACTTATCCTTCATGCCAATTAAATCGCCAGACCAACCTAGCAAGACATCCAATCGAAGTAAATATTTATGAAGTTAAGTTTGTAAATCATCTTCAAAATGACATACCATTAGTTGTGGTGCTGACGATACAAACAAGCCATAGGCGGTAACCTATACCTCAGTCACTGCAATAAGAACAATTAAGACAATATTCACTGCAACACGAATTATTAAGACAACAGTCCCTGCATGAAAACAATAATAAGTTTGTATGTGTAAAGTGCAATGATTCAATACATTTTCATCATATTTTCTAATTAAGTAAGAATATTTTATTCTTGTTTAGTACGTACACAACATTATTTCATTCATTGCGCATAAACAAACACTTATAATATAAATATATTGCTAACACTCTTGAAACTTAAAAAGTTGTTGTATCATGTTACAACGCCCTATTCAGTGCATTGTAATATTGCTAAATTATGTAAGGTAAGAAGGAGTAGAAATGGAGATATTTTCTTCCTTATTTAATGATTTAAATGTTTTGTCATCGTCGCGACAGCGGATTGTCATGATTTAGACTGAGGTAAGTGCATCTTCAATTGGAGTTGTCATCATTTTAATAACATTTTAAGCGAATATACATTCTACAGGAAATACATTATATATTACCAGTGGGATGATTAGTTTATAGATTTGTTAAGGTACATAAAATATTGCAAACCTGAAACGTTTTACAGCCTAACTATACATACGCATTCATGGTTTATTTGGAATATTGATAAATAGTGGATATTATTAAGGTAAGAACTGTTTCCTATTTTCACTTTATTGTGAAGAGTCAAAAAACTACATAACGTTAACGTTCTATAAATTAATCAAAATCAAACAAACTTTTAATCAATCAGTACTGTTAGCTCAGAATGATCGTCTTGCATATATGATAATTAAATTCGATGAATAATTTGAAGTCATACATCGAGTTATTATGCTGTGTTTGATCATAAAACAACAATCATGATCTGACGAATACTTTATGTGGAACAATTTAATGAAATTGTTTATTAATATTTGCAAATAAAGAATTTTAACATCTACTACGATATGATCACACGATCACGTTTTAAAAAATATATTTACACACGTATGACAATATATATATTTGTCAAAATGCTTCGAGAACATATACAGATATATGTATATATTTCATCCCGAAGAGTCACAGAACAAAACAGATAGGTCAACAGATGTTTGGGCGGACGGACGGACGGACGTTATGTAAACGCTAGAAAAATATGAAAGATTTACAGAATATACAGAGGATATTTTAATAGGGCGCTTTTCTGGTGACCTGTATTACGTCGAGTTCTGTGCGTAAACAGGTATCCGTCGAAACCGCTGAAAAAAAGTTTTATCGTAATATTTCATATTACATACATGCCTATTTAATCATTCCTTATAATTTTTCGGTTTCAATTTAATTTAAATTTACTGCAACCTGTCAAATGCGCGTATGAATTCGAATGTGTTACGTAGTTTTGTGTTATGGAGTCAAGGGAGGCAACTACAGCGAAACTAAGTCAGAAGTTACAAAATTGAGTTTATTGATCAAACTAAGAACACGATACTTTGTGGTTTAGCAAAATTATTTTTATGATAATAAACATGGCTAATGCAGTAATTTATGACTTTCGAAATACCAAAGAACTAGTTCACTAAAGAAGCTGTCCAGATAGATTGGAATAGTTATCTATTTCGTCCTTATCTTCATTATTATTTGAAGAACATGAGAACCATGTTTCTGAGTATTTACATGCTTCTATGGCGTAAGCAAAGTTAAGTTTACGTATTTAAAAGTTGACAGGTTTTACCAGGTTTTTTTTGTCCAGCTATTGTTATCAACGCGAAAGTAGTTCCGAGATAACACACGTTACTCGCATGATGCGGAATCAGAAACGACAGTATCAGTACGGCCTGCTGTATTTTCACTGTTTGATATGGAAAAGGAATTTGATTGGCATATACTCATGCTTAAATATAATGTAACCTTTCTAGTCCATCAAGCGTCCTGTGTCTGATTCCAATCATAAGGATTCTCCTATATACTGGATATTCTGGATATACTGTGTATATCCTATTGTTTCGATTCTTAGATTGTCCCTGTACTTTGAAACGGTGCAGGTAATTGCACTTCGACATTTAGCCTGTCCCTGTAATTTGAATATTGGTCTGACACTGTACTTCCTTATTGGGTCTGTCTCAGTAATTCAATACTAAACTTCTTTATTTCTTTGCTTGTAACTGTAATTCGACATTGGGCCTGTCCTCATACTACGCTTTTTGGCTTTTCGCTGTACTTCAATTTTCAGACTGTCCCAGTTTAAACTACCAGGCTTCTCCCTATACATTGATACTTGGATTTACCATGTTCATCGATTCAGGGCCTGTCCCTGTTCTTCGACCTGGTGCTTGTCGCATTTCTTCGATACTGAACTTGTCCCTGTACTTAAATGCTTGGCCTACCACTGCACTTCGAAGATGAGACTGTCCCTACACTTTGGTACTGATATTTTCCATGTACATATATTCAGGGCCTTGACCTTGTACTTCGACCATGGGCTTGTAGCATTCATCGATACTGAATTTGTCCCTGTACTAAAATGCTTGGCCTATCCCAGCACTTCGAAGATGTGACTGTCCCTGTACGTTGATACTTGGCTTTTCGCTATACCTAATTTCTGAGCCTTGTCCGGTCAGTCCATACAGAAATTGGAATGTCCCTGTACTCCGATACTGGGAGTGTCCCACTTTTTCGACACAATACATCCCCTGTAATTAGAAACTCAGCTTATGCCTGTATTTAAAAACAATGCTGGTTACAGTACTTATATTGTTTGACTGTTCATCAATTTCGATACTCCATTTACAATTTTCAACTCCTAAACCGAGATAACTGAATAACCAAGAACTTTTACCTAAAATTGCAATAACATCATTATGAAGTGGTAAGGGGTACGATGTGGATTTTTTTTTTCTGTCCATTTGTCTAAAAACCAGTACAAAATCGTTTATTTAACAATACATTCGGAAAACTTTATGGACTTTGAGATTTTATTATTGTGTTTGCCGATAGCATTTTAAGGGGAATGATTACCAGTCGGTATATTCATTGTAACAGTATCGGTTTAAGTAAGATCTGAGTCGTTCTTAGCAAAAAAAGTGGCTGGTGTTTCTTAATCAGCCGTATGTGCGGAGCCTTAACTCTTTAAATATCGGTTATAATGTTATGTTTTAGCTGACAGTTGCAATTACGTCGCTTGATTTTCTGTGTTACCCAATAATGCTCAATAAAGGTTTGATTGCTGTTGTTAATGTTATTTTTAAAACTACAACTAGCAACTTTAGAACTAAATACCAGATCAACATTATTTTGTTTATTAAGTACGCTTGCATATTTTCTTCATCTTCACAACTAACACGAGTTTTTGTATATTAATTATTTGTAAAGATGCACTATGGACTACATTACTTTGCATGGTCTTATTTGAAGGGAAATGGGATTATGATAAACTAATTTCAGTCTGCTAAAATGAGAATTTGTTATTAGTATATACTTTATTTTGTGTTTTCCCCACCTAACAAAACGTAATTAACTGCGACCTTTATGAGACATGATGTATGCAGAAATATATTGATCAAAGCAGGAGGTATACCAAAATTACAGACACACATCAATTAGCACGCCAAGTAAAATTATTTGAACAGTGCAATATAATGTAATATTATTATTAAAATAATTTTTATTATTACTGAATATAGCCGCTGGAGAAATTACACTATAACGAATTAAAAGCGCTTTGAAAATTAAAAGTAAGGCGATAGATCATAAACCTTGAGTACGCTTTTGAACATGTTTCATTAGTTGTATCATATTACAGATTTACATTCCCCAAGTCAATTGCTGCCGGATGAATACCTGTTATCGGGTACATTGTACCTGGTCACGATATTTTATTCCAATGCATACTATCTCTTTTTGAGTGGGACAACTAATTTTTGATTCTGCATGATATAGTTTTCAATATATTCGTATAACCTAGTGCATTTAAATATGTCGTGTTGCATGTTGTTCCGTATAAAGTTTATAATAAGACAACACTGTTACTCTTTTTGGAGCATGGTTTTGTATATATATGTATAGTGTAATGTTTTTCCTAATATTTTGTATAATTCTATCAAATAACCTGTCAACTGCATCAGAGCTGCTTGATATTTAAAATTAGATGAAAAACTTCCAAGTTGAATTAGAGGTATTCATTCATGATTTTGTTAAATGTATTAGCGAATCCAGAAGGGGGGGGGGCTCACCCCACCCCAAAAAAGAAATGAAAAATAAAAAAGATTGTCAGAGTTTACTTTTTATTTCAGTATTTGGGGAAACAAAGTAATAAAATACACCCCAATTTTGAACTAAAAATTGTTACTAGAATCTCCCTTGCCATTACTTAATAATTCCTGTTTCTGAGGGAGGGGAGCAGGTAAAAAAATAACATACCTAAGTCACGCCCCCTCTAACTTCCAATCCTCGACTCGCCCGTGATATGCTCTTTTTATGACAAAATAAAGAGTGTTTAATCATTAGAAGTGTTAAAACTAAGATGCCAATAGCTGGAACCCTTCAGCAAATGTTGTTATTTGCTCAAATACCGTCTTTGAATACCACATTATTCATAAGCGTTAAACACGCTAATGGTCACTTATTTGCGTCTTTGTTGTTGCGTGATTGGTTGATTGAAATGATAATGTGATGTTATCAATGTATTGTTAAACTGTAAAAATTTCCAACACGTTGGATCATCCCTGTGGTGAAGGCGTCGGTTAGCTATTTCTGTTGACATGACCGAACTCCACTAAACCAAAAACACTGTTTTTATACCATAATTGTATTTTTTTCTACTTTTTGGTATCATTGAGTAAATTAATGATGAAATAACAGTTTTCAGATGCATTACAGGGAAAACTAAATTTCCGTCTATCTCTTTCTAAAGACATTTAAAACAATATATGTTGCAAAGAATCATCTTGTAAGTAAATTTGTGATTAAAAGATAATACATTGAAGCATCTGTGGTATTGAAGTATTCAAATTGCCTCTTTTGAAGCAATCTCTACACTACGTACAATACATACTTTCGCCTAGCTTTTGTCAACAAGTTTAAGTTAAAACGTTTTCCTCCTGTTTTCGACACTCTAAAGAAACTTGATACATGTCATTAAAGTCCAACGCTTGTTCTTAAGCAATGAATAGGTTTTATAAGTTGAGTATAGTTACAGGGAGAAATAACGTTTCCTTTTTAGCATTTGAATTTATGTTAATTACACGTACGTAATTCGGGATGTGATAAATTTCACATACATCTATGCGTTAAACGTTCATTTTCATTTTTTTTACATACAACTGTTAGACAATAAACATGGCCCTTGTTATTCTACTTTGGACAAGTTAATATTATGTTCAATGTAATCAGATGGAAGTTAACTGATTTTTTCATATTATTTTGCCGCCGTAATAATGTTTTATTACAGTATATGTCTTTGGTAAACTTTCTCAATGACGGTTATTATTGTTGGTAATGGTGGGAAGTTCACTCCTGCATGTGTGTGTTGTAGTGGGACTGGAACGATGTAAAATGAAAATAAATATATAATAAGTACGGAACACAGAGTGTCACAATCCGAGTCCGGGCAAACGATACAAGTACGACCACGTATTCAAAGTGATCAAAGCTTCATATCATTATACAAATAGTTTAGATGGGTAACAGATTTAATCGTTGTTATCACCAGTCTGTATACTAGGATAATAATACTATAAATGTTTTGTGTAATACTTTCAATAACGGTAACCTTAAATCATGTGTAATTGTATGTAAATGATTAATTATAACAAATTAAGATGTACATTGAGAATTTTGTTTATGTGAATCCATTCTCTTACTCAGAAACGCGCCCAGTTGTATATGTATATGAGTTGTATTGGCACAACATGAACTAAAATCATAACTATGTATTAAAGTGATTAACAGTTCACCAACATGTACGTGCATGTTATCACAGGTAAAACAAACAAAAGGAAATATGATTTTGAATACAAAAACAAATCAAAATAAGTATTATAATAAACATTAGTTTCTTTAAGAAAGCGTGATACAAAAACTTGAACATATTTTCCAATCCATGATCATAGATTTTCAGCATGAAAATAAGAAAAATAAGTAAGCAGACAGAAGCACTAAAATAATAATCGAACAAACATTTATCAGAGAAATAACCACATAGAGAATTTCAATACCACAAATACAAAACATATAAATTCAGTAAAATAATAACCACACAAATGAATTTCAGTAAAACAATTACATTACATTTGGAATTAAGTGAACTATTTACAGCGCTCACAGACCAAACATTCTTAAACAATATCACCAGATGTGCTCATATTTTTAATCAGCTATTCAAAAGTATTATATTTAAATAACTAATTAAGTTTTATTGCTGGAATAGTTGAAATAAGCAAGTGCCATTTTCCATATGTACATGCATCTGCCATGGTTTTCAATTTAATGCAAAATCTTGGAAACATCACCGGCGCTTATCCAAATAATATATTCAGTGTAATATTTCGTTTTTCCACCTTCCATCTTGCGGCGCTGTGGTTCTGTGTTGCACTGGCGATAGAACAGGCTAGCATCATTTCTGTAATGTTCAGCGATAATCAAAGCAGTAATCGCCGTATCGGAAAATTTTATCCCCTACCCTCGTAATTTCCGGTAAAGGAATTAACTCTTCTGCGCCAACTTATTCATTAACTGAAAAGGTGTAAATAATAGAATCATTACCGGAAATTTTAACATTAAGTGGTTTCCGCTTTCGTGAGCAATAGAAATAGAGATAAATGTTAAAAAAAACTTACGAGTTTTTATGTGGCCGATAATACATTATTTTAGATGATTAAAAGTATAAACGCAACAATCATCCCATGCGATGTTTTGCCGAGATTAACCGTTTTAAAAAGACCAGCAGTGTTCTTAAGGAAGCCACGATTTGTGTATATTAAGCAAGTTACGTTACAAATGTCGATAAACATACCTTCGCTATTTTAAAACTTATTGGAACAAAGCGAAAGTAATCCCGATTGAAAACGGGTCGCGCGCGGTATGCTGCGCCATGAAAATGTTTATGGGCCACTGTTATTACCATAATATTTCATTTAAATCACAGTACCTAGACGGATGATGAAGGTTACATATTAGACAAGAGTATTAAAATTTGCTTGTTGTGGCGTTGCCTTCCATTATAATGAAACACTTTGGTAAAACTGTGTTTCGCTACATTATACACAACATCGTATAACTGGTCATATTCACGTCAGCTATGTCAAGCATATTTTCTAGCCGCCCCCTTATATCTCGCCCGTATTTTCAACAGCTGTTGTATTCTGTTGGGGTGGACTGTTAAAAATAAAATTCAATTAATTAAGAAAGGCGTTGGTCCATTGTCCAATGTATGATATAATAAAGACGTATTTGGTTTGGCTCTAAGCGCAGTCTCGCTATTGATAGCAAATGACGTTTGACATCATCTTCACCGTTTAAGGATTTTCTACGTCTTAAATCGACAAAGCTATTACCAGAAATTGTCTGAGATTCAATGGAAGTCAACATTAAGTCGCCCAGATGGAAACTTTTGCTCGGCGACATAAACATGGTTGCATCTTGCCCTAAAGGAAATGATCAATAGCGGGAATATGTTGTTCACAATGTGCCTGAATCACCAAGGTCGTGGTTAAAGGGGGGGGGGGGTCTGGTATGGCCGATCTGGTCGTCGAATTGTCGTAGGTAGAGCGTCGCTATATGATGTGGCTCTAAAACTCGCGCTTCATGTCCGTGCTCCTGACTGTTGAGTTACGCACACACGGGGCGTTTTTAATTGTCACCTGAACGCACGTGACCTGTATCCATGTTAACGACGTGGCCGTCTTATGCCATGCGTGTTCCACTGTCCGCAGACCATATATGATATCGCGTTTGGCGTTTTTTTGTCTTCACCTGGGCGCACGTAAACTATGTTCTTTGCTTTCCACATACCATGTATGATGTTACCAAGATCCGACTCAGGTATGACAATGGATTTAAAACAATAGTTAAAGAGGAAACGACATCATGATCAACAATAAGCTAGTAATTTAAACCACTGCTCTTTCGCTTTTATTTCTTTTATTTTGAAGTTATTTTATAGCCGAATCAACTACTAGTGCATAGCAATAGTACTTTTCCAATATACAATATTTGTCTCTTAAGCCGAAAAAGCGCATGCTATAGTCAAGTATTGTAGCAAAAAAGCGAATGATATAAAACACGCTATTTCAGATTAGATTATTATGCTGAAGCTTACATAACCATTCTGTTTAACATATACAGCTCTACAAAAACAAAGTAAGCTTAAGTTATGTTTTATACCGATAACCACGTGCGCTCTTTCAAGCGAGAATCAAATTAACTTATATAAAATTGAAAAGACAATGAACAACACATGGGAGTTGAACCTACGTTGACATTCGGTAATATTTTTCTCAGTTTATCGACATGCGTAACCGGAGTAATTTTGTATCTTAATATGGTAAGGGAAATGAATTTGTAACCGAATACGGTTACCAGATATTTTGATAACTTTATATTATTTATATTTTTATGAGAGAAAAACGCTAACTGTGTGTATAACAACAGTCCCTGCAAAAACAATATCTAAGGAAATAGTCCATGCAGCATAACAGTAGACAACAGTCCCTGCAACATCACTTAATAACATCAGTCCCTGCAACAGCAATTACTTAGACAGCAATCCCTGCAATAACAATTACAATAACTTAGACAACAGTCCCTGAAATATCAATTACAATAACTTAAACAACAGTCCATGCAATAAAAATAACTAAGACAGCAGTCACTGAAACAACCATTACTTAGGCAACAGTCACTGCAACAACAAAAACTTAGACAGAAGCCCCTGCAACAACAATTACTTAGACAACAGTCCCTGCAATAACAAAAACTTAGACAGCAGGCCCAGCAACAAAAATAACTTAGACAACAGTCCCTGCAACAACAATAACTTAGACAACAGTCCCTTCAACAACAAAACTTGAGACAGCAGCCCCTGCAATAACAATAACTTACACAACAGTCTCTGCATCAACAATAACTTAGACAACAGTCCCTGCAACAAGAATAAATTAGACAACAATCCCTGCAATGACAAAAACTTAGACAATAGCCCCTGCAATGATTATGATTAAGACAACTATCCCTGCAACAACAATAACTTAGACAAAAGCCCCTGCAATAACATTAACTTACAACGGTCACTGCAACAATTATAACATCAACAACAGCCCTTGCAACTTTAATTACTTGCAACATTCAATGCATAGACAACAGTCCATGCAGCAACAATTACTTAGACAACAAGCCCTGCAATAACAATAACAAAACCAAGAGTCCCTGCAACAACAATATCTTCGATAAAATCCCCTGCAACAACACTATCTACTGAAATAGTTCTTTCAACAACATTTAATTAAATACCAAATCCCTGCAACAACAATAACTAAACCAACAGTTCCTGCAACAACAATTACTTCGATAAAATCCCCTGCAACAACACTTACTAAGACAAAGTCCCTTAAACAACAAACAAAAATAGACAACTGTCCCTGCAATAACAATAACTAAGAGAGACAGTATCTGCAATAACAAAAACTTAGACAAACAGCCCCTGCAATGCCAATAACTTAGTCTACAGCACACGCAACAATAATAACATAGACAATAGTCCCTGCAATAACAATAACTTAGACAACAGTCCCTGCAACGACAATAACTTCGACAGCATTCCCTGCAACTACATTAACTAAGTCAACATTCACAACAACAATAATTACTGATACAATAGTCCATGCAATAACAATAACTTTAACAATAGAATCTGTAATCTCAATAGCTTAGACAATATTTCCTGCAATAACAATAATTTAGACTACAGTCCCTGCAAAAACAATAACTTAGACAACAGTCCCTTCAACAACAATAGCTTAGACAGCAGTCGCTGCAAATATAATAACCTAGACAACAGAGCAATAACAATAGCTTAAACAACAGTTCCTGCAATTACAATAACTTAGACAACAGTACTTGAAAGAACAATATTTTAGACAACAGCCCCTGCAAAAACAAGAACTTAAATAACAATCTCTTCAATAATAATAACTTGAACAAAAGTCCCGCCAATATCAATTACTTAGACAACGGTCCATGCAGCAACAACAACTAAGACCACGGTCCTGCAATAACAATAACCTAGACGGCAGCCCCTGCAGTAAAAATACTTAGACAATGTCCCTGTAATGACAATTACTTTGACAACATTCTCTGCAGCAACAATAACTTAGACAATAATAGATTCATTTACAATACTTTAGACATCAGTATTTGCAATAATCACCATAACTAATACAACAAACAATTCCTGCAATAACAATAACTGACTAGTTTCTACAACAATATTACCTTAAACAACAGTTCATGCAATTGAAATAATTATACAACAGTTTTTGCACCGACATTAATTTAGATCAAAATCCCTGCATAAACATTCACTTAGACAGCAGTCCCTACTACGATTAAAATATACAAACGTCTCTGCAGCGATAAAAAATAACAACAATCCGTGCAAAAAAAATAATTCAGTCACCAGTCCCGGCAACAACAATTTCATTGGCAACAGGCCGTGTATCAACAATGTAATTATGTACTTTTTTGTGAAATGCAATAATTAAATACATTTTCAAGTTTAAGTTTTCTAATTTAATATATTTTATTAGTGTATACTAGGTACACATCATTACTTAATTCATAGCGCATAAAACAAAGACTTATAATCATATCGATTGCAAACACTCATAAATCTTGAAAACGCTTTTGAAAAGTTGTTGTATCATATTACAAAGCTATATTCAGTTCATTGCTTAATCGTGTTAGGTGAGTATGACTATTAATGGCTGCGATATTTTTTTCCTGTTTTAGAGTATAAAATGTTACATGATAGTCACGACTGTGGATTGGCATGATTTAGACTGAGGTTTGTGGATCTCCATTTGGACTTATCATACTTTTAAAAACATTACATTTTAGCGAATGCACATTTCAAGAAGAAATACAATATATTACCAATGGGATGATTAGTTTATAGATTTGATTCGGTACATTAAATATTTTAAACCTGAGAGGTTTTACAGTCGAAACATGCATACGCATGAATGCCTTAACTGGAATATTTATAAAAAGCACATTAAGGTAAGAACTATTTCCTATTCTCACCTTATTGGTAAGAGACACAAAGCTACATAAATTGTGTTTAAACGTTTTAACGTTCTTTAAATTATTCAAAACCAAACGAGCTTTTAATCAATTAATATTGTTAATTAAGTATGACCGTCTTTCATAAATAATAATCAAATTCGCTGAATATATTGAAGTCATACGTCTTGTGTAATATGCTTTGTTTGATTATAAAACAACAATCATGATCTGACGTCAAAAAGTTAATTACTTCAATATAAAATCAGCTAAGCCAAATTTCAATATCTTTGCATGATGGTAGTTTTGTTGTTTAGTAGATCTATTTTTTTTTATTTAATCATGTAAATATTAAACCGAACCGCAACATCTGGTATACAACGGAAATATTTTGCTTTGGCGTACGTTTGATGTATGAATTGTTTTATCAGTGGTAATGCGTTGCAAGCAGCATAATATGACTCACCCAGTCAAGTCGAACCTGGCGGTTTCAACATGAACAAAGTGAACGGCTGTGGTAATAAGATCCACTTACATAACACAATATCATGTTAGACAGTGCCGCTTAGAACATGCAAGCCCACAAATACATGATGTGTAACGATAAACAATTGTCAGAAGGGACATAGGTGCTAGCTCTTTGTCGTTGCATTCGTGATTAAAACTGAGCATCAAGTAAAAACCATTAACATTCACACGCATTTTTTACACATGAACAAACTTACCAAATGTGGCGCAAGGCTTTCAATCAGATTCCTGTATAAGAAGGTGTTGGGTACCAAAATATGCAAAAATATCGTCATGCAGGGTTTCCCCACTTCGAATGCCTCACTAGAAATAAGATTGTGATATAAACAGGCTATAATTATAACATTCAGGCTTAAAGGGCCACTTAGAGAATATGATAAATGGTTCGGAAATAACGGAAACTCATTTGAAGTTGTCCCTTTATCAAAGCAAGAACTGTATTATTATTATTATTCGTTGCGCAAACTAATAACGTATTCAAATTTTAGTGCAACTATGATACCACCAGGCCAAAAAATTAACAATTAATGTTTGACCAGTAAATGATAATATATTTTTTTATATAAGCTAATGTTAATTTACACCATCCCATACATCAGGTTTCATAGCATCATTGATTTTACAACGCTTAAAAAGCACAATTGAATTCAAAACGAAAACGTACTTTTTAAACATTTAGCACGTTTTTTGACAATGTTTAAATTGGTGTATCATGTTTCAACGATATGCACAGTCCATAACAGTGGGATGGGTTACAAGAGTTGAAATATTTCCTTCCTGTTCATAAATATATTTCATAAATATATCAGTCGTGGCTAATCAACAATTTATGAGTGTATGGACCTTCCCCAACTAAAGTACTAACCTGCCATGTATTATTATTGGTTATGAATAATGATATATGCATAAGCGTGTTTGTTTATAAAATACTGAGCTAAAAGAGAGAACATTATGCATGATTATTTTCAAACTAACTTGTTATACTGAGAACATTGTAACACTTAGCACAATCGGTTTTTGTTTCCAAACCTAGCCCTCGAAGTAATTTTAAGAGATGAATAATATTATATTTTGCAGGCATCACTGATGAAAATATAGGTTAAGTATACACTTTCAAACTCATTGTTATTTTCCATTGCATAGTTTAAATATCACACAAGTGAACATGTTATAACTTTTGTAGCAAATATCGTTGTTTTATCTGATATTTGAGTTGAATTTTAAAACGGAAGAAATTAAGGAAAAGGGAATACGTCTGCATTACTTTGCTGCATTATATTCTTCCTGTTTTGAATATGCGTTGAATATAAGAAGTATTTATTAACCCATCATGTATCTATTAATTTTCCTATTAGTGTTACTGTTTACTTGTATCGCCTGACGGGTTTGCTTCGTTTCGATTTGTCGTATGTTCTTTTATAAGCATACTGCTTCTTTCGTTTCCGCCATTTCGCTGTCCTCTATCAAATGATTTCCAAAATGTAATTTTTTAATAAAAACGTATACGAATACAATCTTACATAAGGTAAATTCACCAATATATTTTGGTCGTTCACGCTCAAAGTCGAAAACTTTTGCTTGCTATTTTATAAAAATATCATTATGCTCTTATAAATGCAGATTCTAAAGAGTAGTCAGAGAATGAAAACACACATTTTCTACTTGTTGTTCAATTTTCGCCTTTGCGAGGGAGGTGAGCAAAAGGGAAACTTGAGGAGAAAATTCTTTCTCAAACTGTTGATTTTACGAACTTCCGACACTCCTTCGATGAGTTCTTTTGGAATGATTAAAATACGAATAATTTAGAAGCAGCACTGCATAAATCTCTTCATAACGAAACAAAAAGTAGCATTTAAATCCAAATCAAATACTAGCATCCATAAAACTTGAGTACCATTTTGAAAATTTAAAAAAAATCGTATCATTGCACAGTGGTATATTAGTCATTGCAGTCGGATAAATACCTCTTGTTTAATAATTTGTGGTTAGTAGGACTTACAATGGGTGCACTATTTCTTTCTCTTCGAGAATTATAAATGTAATTAGGCAGTCGTGATGCAGGTTGTCATGATTAAGAATGAGTTAAGTGCATTTTTTTTCGGAGGTATCATAGTAAAAATATTACACGAGAAAGCAAATAAATTGATGAACCCATTGAATGATAAATTTTATATTAAGTGTCACTTATATATCGATGCATTCAGTATTCTAAACCAAAACCGTTTAATTGTCAATGCTAACACATAGTAATGCTTTAACTGGAAGTTAGATAGTTGACAGTGGACTATCGAGATGAATTAGGGTAAAAACTGTCCCTTAGAATCATCTAAATGCTTATATGAAAAAAGAAACATTTCTTAAATAAAATCATTAAAACCATGGAGGCAAACGTAAGATAAAAGACGTCAAGCCTTTATATCAAATTCAAGAGAAAGGTCAATATGAAATATTTTAAATATTTTTAAAAAGGTACGCCAAACGTAAATGCACATACATTATACATTATACATAAACACACTTTGAGGGGAAGTAGTTACTTATATATTATACATATTAAGTATATTAGATAGTTTGAAGTATAGCCGAAATTTAAAGTGATTTAGATATATTGAACAGATAGTGTATAGTAGTTATTTAAAGTGTATTAGATACTTCGAAGTGTAATGGATATTGGGAAATGTAGTAGATTCTTGAAAGTGTTGTAGATACTGGGAAAAAAGTACATACTTGTTTGTGTAGAAAATGTTTAGACGTGTAGTAGATTATTGGAAGAGTAGTTAATACTTGGGCGTGATGAAGATTATTGAAAGTGTAGAAGACACTTAGGAGTGAGGTAGATACTTGGAAGTGTGGTAGATATTTGGAAGTGTGGTAGATATTTGGAAATGTGGTGCATACGTCAGGCGCGTAGCCAGGCATACTCCCATACTCCCGGGAGTACTTCGATTTTGAAAAATGAAAATTCTAAATGGCCTAAATCCGGTGTAAAACTTGAACCCTAAGGGGGTACAGGCGAATTTGAAACCAATCCAGCTCGGCATTATAAGAGTTAAATGTAAAATGTCATATATGTAGGTAGTAACTGTATATAGTATCCTTTACTACGATGTTCTAAGCACACTTTAAACATGACATCTTAAACACAGTAAACACAGTCAACAACATAGCTTTACTTTTACGTATTATAACTATGATCAGTCATAGTTACCTCCCGTTTTTATTACGTCAAGTCAAATTTTAAACAGTGCGAATTTTAAACAAACAAAAATGGCGTCTCCGACAACCTTTTGCCCACCTTATCCCGATATATTTCGAGAATATGGAACTTGTGCAACATCAGTCCCGTATGATAGTGAATTCAAATTTAACCTGCTGACCAAACACTGGGATGAGGATCCAAGTTTCAAGTTTCCAACAAGGTATATTATTAATAATAGTATTATTTATAAAAATACACACGCTACTTAGACTTGAAAAGTAACACTTAACTGAAAAACTAATTAATTTTGTAAGAGGAAATTCAGATGAATAAATAGTATAATAGCATGTGTTTTTGTTAATTTGGTGAAATTTTCAGAGCAAGAATTTATAAAAATATAATACAATTTGATAGTAAAATATTCGGCCATAAATCGCTTGAGATAATTAAAAAGTTATGTATGACCTTCACAAGTCCCTGTGGCGTAACGGTTAGCGCCGAGGACTCGAAAACAAACAACTCGAGTACGAATCTGGATAGAGTACATTTGTTTTTAAAAATTATTTGTACATCTTTATTGTTATCTAATATTGTCATTATCTTCTTCTTATTATTTTCCTCTTATTATCATTATTATTATTATTATTATTATTATTATTATTATTATTATTATTATTATTATTATTATTATTATTATTATTATTGTTGTTGTTGTTGTTGTTGTAGAAAACGATTTGTATTGTCCATTTTGAAGCAAACCTGATTAGGAACTTTATTTTTAATTGTAGGTATGTTCAAGGACGGTTTCGCACCCTTCAACCAAAGTATTTCGTGTCATATCCATGGCTACGCTATTTTGTGGTCACTGATGGTGTCTACTGCGCCCAATGCCATCTGTTTGCTGGCCCTGATGCTCGCGTGAAAACATTAGTCACCACAGTATTGAGAGATTGGAGCAACATATCCAAGGTAGTTTTGAGCCACATGAAATCAGAGGCCCACCTGTCTAACTGTGATTCAGCAGATCATTTCTTAGCAATAATGAAGGGCGACATACTATGTAGCATGTCATTCCAATACAATGTGGTCGTTGAAAAGAACAGAAAGATCCTTGTTAGTATAACAGAAGCGATAGTGTTCTGTGGGAAACAGAACATTGCCTTGAGGGGGCATGAAGGCGATAAGGGAAATTTTCAGGCCCCATTTAGCTTTCAGGCCAAGCAGGATCCTATATTAAAAATATTAAAAGAGCATCTAGAACACGGAGATCCAAGATCTATATACCTTAGCCCCGATATACAAAATGAGCTTATTTCCATTTGTGGAAAACAAGTCGCAAACAGTATCGTGCCAAAGTGCAACACCGCACCCTGCTTCATGTTTATGGCTGACGAGGCAACTGATTCCAGCACTATGGAACAGATGGCCATGTGCCTTAGATACTTCGACGGAGCTGATTTACGCGAAGATTTTTGGGGGTTCGCTGAGTGCGAATCAACTACAGGCGAGACGTTGGCCAATGCCTTCTTAGCAAATCTTGAACTGGCGGGTGTTGACGTAAACAAAATGCGTGGCCAGGGATATGATGGCGCTGCAAATATGTCCGGTATCTGAAGAGGCGTACAGGCAAGGATCCAACAGCGTATTCCAGGGGCTGTGTACACCCACTGCAAAGCCCACTGCCTCAACCTGGCTATTATCTACGCATCAAAAGAAATGTATGCAAGGAACATGATGGCTACCGTACAACAAATAGCGTTTGCTTTTAACTTCAACGCCTCCTACGCTTCCAGGAAAACCTTGACGATGAAGTTGCCCGTGTCGAGATGGATAAGCGCACTAAACTGCAATCTCTGTGCGAGACCCGCTGGGAAGCTAGGTCGGATGCTTTGCACACTTTCCTATGCTCATTTAGGTAATCTTGAGTAAACATACTTATATTATACAATGCCTAAATACTCTAAATCAATATTCTTCAAAGTGTTTATTGTATTTTTTCCTAATTATGTGATATTTCTTAGTCTGTTATCTTATCACTTTTTTATTTAAACTAATGTACGTCTGAATAGAAAGTCTTTCGATGTTCATATTGTTCGCTCACAAACCATGCATTCTCGAAACATTAATTTTATTGTGTCATGAATTTCCAGAGTTATTGTAAGTTCCTTGGACAAACTCGCTAGCGACTATGGTGACAGCAAAGCCGCGGGATAAATTTTCAGAGTTGTTGTAAGTTCCTTGGACAAACTCGCTAGCGACTATGGTGACAGCAAAGCCGCGGGATACAGTCGCTCTATTCAGAACTTCGAGTTCATCACTACCCTAGTGGCTGTCGAACATGCGTTGTCAGTGCTCGTACACCCGTCGAAACTCCTCCAGAAGAAGACGTGTGATTTACTGGAGGCAACAGAAGAAGCACGAGTTGTTGTCGCTATGTTAGAGGTTTGTTATTTAATTCATTTTCCTAACGGCTAGTTGTGGGATGAAATTATTTCGTTATGACAAAAAAGTTATAGAATAGTGTTAATCACGCCTCGGTTAACCGACAAAATCATATGTTAGTCAATATGTACCAGTGTACTTGATCTTACTTTGGGTCGGACTATAGTTATACTTTTCATCGGCGTAAATGGCCATGTATATTTTTTTCCTAGACCCGTCACCCATTAACAGTGCACTAATTTCATAGCTTGTATATATGTTTACAGAAACAATTCATACGTGTGTATGTACATATGAATTGAACTTATTTGCAGTCATATGTTATTAAATGTTTTTTCCATCTTTTCAATTTCAAAAAGAAAGATGGACGTTAACGTGCGCTTTACTAATGCGTTGTTTAATGTTAAGTCGCTATCAAATATCATTTCAGTCTGAACGCAACGATCCAACAGCATGGGACAACCTGTACGAAAAGACTATGTCACTAGCAAGAGACATTGGGGTGGAACCGTCCATTCCTCGAGGCCCGGGGCGACAGGCAAACAGGCCTAACGCACCAGCGGCAACACCCACAGAATACTGGAAGGTAAACATGTTCCTTCCTTTCATTGACCACCTAGTTGTTGAGTTAACAACACGCCTGCTTAAACCGCATGGGAGATTTACTGCACAATATCTTCTGCCGACGAAAGTAGGTTTTCATTCAATCATCCTTTTTTGATGAAATAAAATATGTGATATCAATGAAAATACTTGGAATTGCGTAATGTTATACATGTTTAGTTAAATAAAACATCAATTATATTATTGTTCCGTAAAAAAACAAAGTGTGTGTACCAAAACGTTAAGTTCTGTGCATATCTGTATTTTTCTCTAAAGCAATTGCTTATTTTATTGTTTAATTATAAAAAGTGGGTCATGTTTGTTTTGTTATAGGCTACTGAACTGACACCTACCAGGGCCGCAGTGATTTTTGCAGAGTACAGTCCAGACTTAGAGAATGACGAGGAGACGTTTAAAGGATGGATTGCTAAATGGACCACAATATCCCCAGCTGAGTATCCAGACCTGGAAACATCTTTGCGAGTGGCCACTGAGGCATCATATCCAAACATAAGACTTTGCATGATGGAGTTGATGTGCATGCCCGTTTCCACTGCTACGGCAGAGCGGTCCTTCTCCACGATGAGGAGAGTCAAGACGTACCTCCACAACACGATGATCACCGAGAGGCTTTCAGGGCTTGGGCTTCTTAACATTTATCAAGAGCGAGATATCAACGCTGAGCACGTAGTGGATGTTTTTGCACGTAGAAAAGACCGTCGGCTGGCGTTAGTGTTCAAAGTTTAAAGGTGTGTTGTTGTGTAAAACTGTTTCAAAACGGGGAAATAATCCATAAGATAAACTATGTATACATTTGTGTATTATTTGCTTGTGATGTTTTCCATGTTTAAATCAAACTATATGTGATATTTGTCCTCAATGCAACTTTTTCATCTGTATATCCTATATATTCGGAGGGGGGCATCTCCACCAAGTATAAATATGTTTTGAATATTTATAGCTCGATCTTGTAGTTTTCGTTTTTTGCTTCAGTTATTACTAACTTAAAACTTGCATTTCAAGTTACCAGATATGCGTCAAATGCCACCAAAACGCACGAGTAAACAAAACAAATTCAGGGGGAGGACCCCCGGACCCCCCGCTAAAAATGGGAGTACTTCAAATTCGGTTCCAGCTACGCCCCTGTATGTGGAAGTGTGGTGGATACTTGGAATTTTGGTAGAAGCTTCGAAGAGAGGTGTATACTTGGAAGAGTGGTACATACTTGGAAGTGTGGTACATACTTGGAAGTGTGGTATATACTTGGAAGTGTGGTAGATACTTGGAAGTGTGGTAAATACTTGAAAATGTGGTAGATACTTGGAAATTTGGTAGGTACTTAAAAGTGTGGTATATACTTGGAAGTGTGGTACATACTTGGAAGTGGGGTGGATACTTGGAATTGTGGTAGCTACTTGAAAGTGTGGTGGATACTTGGAATTGTGGTACATACTTGGAAGTGTGGTGGATACTTGAAAGTGTGGTACATACTTGGAAGTGTGGTGGATACTTGGAATTGTGGTACATACTTAAAAGTGTGGTAGATACTTGGAAGTGTAATGCATACTTGAATGTTTGGTACATACTTGGAAGTGTGGTGGATACTCGGAAAATTGGTAGATACTTGCAAGTGTGGTAGATACTTGGAAGTGTGGTAAATACTTTAAAGTGTGGTGGATACTTGGAAGTGTTGTAGATTCTTGGTAGTTTGGTGGAACTTAAAAGTGTGGTAGATATTGGGAAGTGTGGCTGATACTTGGAAGTTAGGTAGATACTTGATAGTGTGGTAAATACTTGCAAATGTGGTGGATACTTGGAAGTTTAGTTGATACTTGGAAGTGTGGTAGATACTTTGAAGTTTGGTAGATACTTAGAATTGTGGTAGATACTTGAAAGTGTGGTACATACTCGAAAATGTGGTAGATACTTGGACGTGTAGTATACTTTGAAGTGTATTAGATACCTAAAACTCTGTAAGCAGTTTAGACTTGGTGAAAGGTTTTTGACCTGGGGCAAGGTTACTTGAGAGTTGTGTGTTGAAATCTACTGTAGGATGACTGATGCAATCTTTGAATACACCGTAAACAGGGACTGGCCGTCGCTACGGAAGTCTCTATAGTCGTCAGTATCACTATCCAACGTCATATATACACATGATAGATATGTCAGAATGTTTGTGTCTGTCCTAAGTTCGATGCCAGTATTTTTTTTCGATTTCAATATTATTAATGTTGTCAACATGATAAGTTAAATCATTTCCGTACAAAATGGCAGTGCAGCCTTAGTCAAATTTAAAAATTCCAAAGTGGTTTTGATATTCGTCTACCGTTTAGAACGCCGAACATTTAATATTTATGGAGTCTTAAAATATTACACTGTGTGGCAATAAATTATGTTCGGTAATTAATGCGCTTTCACTGTTCTTATTTTCAAGGAGCGTAGACAGTGATTAGGCCAAGGACATGATGCCTCGAACTTTCTTGACAAGTAGATTCAGTGTCATCATGGCTAAAAGATATTGTGGAGTCTTCACTGTGTTATAGTATGTTAATATCAGTACAACAAAGTTTAACACACTAATCTATAGTTGGGTCCAATTCGTCAACTACGTCGTAGTCCTCCTTGTTGTAGTGCCACATGCGGTCTCTCGGTGTATCCCTATCTATTTGGTCTCTCTCTGGCTTCCGTTTGCTGTCATTGCCGTCGTCTTGGAAGCGGATTTTTTAACATTTGATTTCTGGGCGTTTATAGTGGTCCCAACGTTTTTGACGTGATTGTTGCTTTTCCTGTTCCCATTCATTCTGCCCGACCCATTTCCAACAGGTAACGTTTGGCAGCCTAAATGTGCCATTCTCAACTGTTTCCTCGTCCTCGGGATAATTGTATATTTTTGCTATTTGTACCGTAGAATATAATCACTTGCTTCATGTTCACCCGTTTGTCTTCGAAATGGTCATAAATGTCTCGCTCAACGACATTGGAGTCTATGTTGCCAATAAATTAAGATGATGTATGTCGGTGCGGAACTACTCTAAAGCGGTTTTTGGCTGCTTTTGTTGTCGGTGGGTGACCCCAGCGAGTTATCGGTATTCCGATTTGTGGACGCCTGTGGCTGAGATGCCTGCTCGTGAGTAGGTGTGATCCGTTGTCTCGGCTCTTTTGTTACGATTTGTGTTCCCGTTTGTCCGGTTCTTAGGTTTTTTTCAAATTGTTAGACTTGTCAGGTCGATTTTGTTAGCATACGCGTGCTTCTGACGATACTGATGTCCGCCCCGACGCGGCTTTAAGTGTCGTCATGTGATTTTCCTGTGGTTCACATAGCTCCTTAGCTAAGCTTTGTGCTTTCGCTGGTGACGTCAAGGCTTCAGTTCAGTGGATGATTTACATGTTGGCTCTTCCGTTGCGGCGCCTGAGAACACCATTGGGGCGTAAGAATCTACCAGGCGCTTTTTCAATACGCTAACCGCAGACTCAAGAATTTTGACGTCAATTTGTTTATAGGGTTCTCCTGAGTCGGCAGAAACGCTAAGACACTATTCAAGGTACCTTGGTATCTCCGAAAACCGTCAGTATACTGGTTTTTACATCGACAATGTCGGCTTAAATTTGGCTAAGCAAATATCCCGTTTGTTGAAATTTCGTCGGCGTCTTAGTCAATTATCTTTCTCCATTTAGGAAAGCCTGCAGCACATAGCAGTCGCCTGTACAATTTTGTTCTTTTGTGCCCGCCTTCGAGTTACGTCGAATGACAATTCTTGTCTATGGACATCCAGGGACTGACGCGTTCTGCTAGACTTTCCCTATACGCATTAACCCTGGTTGTGTCGCCTCTGCAATAGCTTAAGAGGTCATTAACGACTGGGTTCCGGTTGAGTTAGAAGTTCGTCGAGATATTAGAAGAATCTCTGCGGTAATGTTGGCTATGAGAATTATATTACATAGTCATCTGGCCAAGCTAGAAATCCTGAATTTGCGCAACAGCAAAGCAAAGATAAAACAAGTTCACGTATGGAACACACATTTACCTCTCTTGTTGAAGACAGTCGTCTATAGCATCATGGAAACCTTGTCTTGTGGCGATGTTTTAAAATCCAATTTAATTATCTCTCGCTTCAAATGGCACTAAAAACATGGCTGCACTATCCTCAGAACTATTTTAAGAACGATTTTACTATTTACATAATTTGAATCACTGTGCGCATATCCATGACAACCACGAATTATCACATATATTTACGCAAATTATTTACACTACGCACAAAATAGTTCCAACTCATTTTTTTAACTTTAATTTGTTTAACAGAGGTGGGAGATAAAGCATCTATCATAGCTACTCGTGTTAGATAAGTTCATCTCAACCCTCCCGCATGATGTTTTGTTAATCTCATTTCCGTAAATCAGCCTATGCCCGTGTTCGAATGAATCTATCTTACAGGAGTGACCATGGAAGATACTTATAATATTAGCCCTGATTTATATTGGTGCGGGTTTATCCCTTAATGCAACTTTAGCGACTTTTATAGTGTATTCTTCCTGCCTTGAAACATTATCGTGACTTAAAATTGTTATGGTTTAGACGCAAGATAGAGCTTCTGAATGTTGACAGCCTCTTAATTGCTTCACTCAATGTAAACGTCCTTTAAAAGACCAACACATAAAATATTAAACCAGAATCTGATAAAGTCTTCTTTCGGTTTACTCCTAATAACTACTGAACATGTCACAAAGGATGTATGTTTCACTTCCTGAGACTTGAG
Source organism: Mya arenaria (assembly GCF_026914265.1). Lineage (NCBI taxonomy): Eukaryota > Metazoa > Mollusca > Bivalvia > Myida > Myidae > Mya > Mya arenaria. Next base: position 59,299,294 of record NC_069131.1, read on the forward strand.
TCTGAACATATTTTATGTATCTGTGTAGGTACTGTTCGATTTTCAAAGTGTTTTAAGATAGTATTTGATATAAGAAAAACAAATAGTACATGTGTTTTTTTTTCTTTCTATTCAATCTTCTTTATACCAATTTGCTATGATTTTTGCTAGTGCCTCTTATATCAACGAACGTGTATTAATTATCATTTTATCGTTAATAACCTCATCTATCGTTATCATTTATGATATATTTTCTAGAGTCTCCCTGTAATGCAGGAGACACCATCGTTAAATGAATTAGATTATATGAAGGCGCAATACACTGATACACTGCCTCGATCTAGTTAGTGTGTAGCGGCGATATTAACTTCCTGTATAAGAATATTATAAATGTATGACTTTATAGTAAAGATTCAACACCCGGGTTTGTGACTATTCAATTGGACTTTATTTTTCATAGTTCTCAGAGTCTTATTTTGTTTTTATTTGCACGTAAGTAACCCACTTTTTTACTTTGATTTAAAGGCGCACAAAAAAGGTACGTGCAAAATTATTGTATACGTAACCCTTTTTTCTGAACAAGAATCTTAAAAGTAAATGACAGTAAATAAATAGATATGTAAACGTTAACATATTAATCAATTGTGTATGTTGCAGACAACGATTAAAGGCACACCAGAACGAAATGTTGCTTCGGATATTTGCTTTAATATGCCTGGCACGATTAAGTCTGGCAGGTAAGTACATATGTCATTGTTTAATTTTACAACCATATAAAAATGAATTTAATATAGAAAGAAATCAGCTTACACTTAGAACCAATGAGTGCAGAGTGAAACTTATTTCAGCTACGGCCATTATTAACGAGGTAGAGGTAGACTGCTTCGATGCCTGTGCCTGTTGTAAAGGAGGAAACGATCGATGTAGTTCTGATTTGTTTTGTCTTGATGGTTGCGTTGCCACAATATTTGGCGATAAATGTCGTAATTACTGTAGTGGTAACTGTTTTACATGCTCCCACAGCACAGGAAAAACATGCTACACATGCAAGGACACATTTTATGACTTGAATAGTCATTGCAAAAAGAACTGTTCAGTAGGGTGTGTTGATAGGACTTGTAAGATTGACGGAACATGTAATACATGTACTTCAACCTTTGAAGGAGCTAAATGTGACACTTGTATACAAGGAAAATATGGCGCAGGTTGCTCTTTGGATTGCTTTTATGAGAACTGCAGATGTAACGAATTAAATGGATGCGATTCATGTAAAACAGGATTTGCTGGTTCTTCTTGCATGGAATGTATATCTGGATCTTATGGATCGAACTGCAGCATGAATTGTCCTAGCAGATGCCAAGGAGGAAAATGCATGAGGAATGGAACATGTTATCAATGCGTATCTGGATACTTTGGAGAACGTTGTGACAATACGTGCTCAAACGGTTGCAGTGCTGGAGTTTGTTATAGAAATGGGACATGTACCTGTAGAGATAACTTTTCAGGTTCACATTGTGATGAGTGCTTAATAGGTTACTATGGGGATGGCTGTGAAGACAAATGCAGTATCGGTTGTTCGACGTCGTACTGCGACATAGACGACGGCTCTTGCAATTGTAGAACAAACTTTGATAGCAGTAGATGCGATTCATGCCGAAACGGAATGTACGGATTGTCTTGTGACTTACAATGTTCAGATGGGTGTGTCGGAGCTACATGCTCAAGAGACGGTAGCACATGCACAGGCGGATGTGTTAATGGATACTCAGGTAAAAATTGCAAAACAAATTGTAATTCGGAGTGTGTGTCATGTCGACAGAATAATAAATCATATTGCACATCATGCGTTAATGGATATTCCGGCTCAACATGCAACTGTCAACCCAACTGCGACTGCTATGGAGGCGATAAGTGTAACAATTGTTTAAATCAGTGGATGAATCCTTCATATGAGTGTAAATGCCATACAAAATTTTGTACTAATAATACCTGTTCAACGTGCCTGAATAGTACTTTCTTCCGTGACAGCATCAATCACGCATGTTGTGAGTGTCCTAGAAATTGTAAAAACGGTTTCTGCACACCTGGACCCCAATGTACAGGTGGTTGTGAAGATGGATTCTTTGGAATAGATTGCTCTCAGAAATGTACCGATAATGGCAATGGGTGTTCAAAATGTAGCCAGCTTAATGGAACATGTTCCATGTGTAACGCAGGTTTGTACCCGAATGAAAATGGAGATTGCACTACTTGCAATAGAGAATGTAATAATGGGAAGTGTAACTCTGAAACTGGCAAATGTATACATGGTTGTGCAGAAACCGTTTGGGGAGACAAGTGTGACATACCTTGTAATAAAAACTGTGGATCATGTCAGCAAGATTCAGGAATCTGTGATTCATGTACAAATACAACATTCCATGGACTTTATTGTAACGCATCATGCAGTTCCTCATGCAACGGGAGCAAGTGTTATCAAAGTAATGGTCATTGTTCAAATGGATGCAGTGGAGATTTCTTCGGCAATCTTTGCCAAACCAAATGCCCTGCAAATTGTAGGCAAAGTGAAACAGACACGAGATGTAACGCTGATGGCATCTGCAAATTTAATTGCGTCGATGGTTATGTAGGTGATGATTGTTCAGGTAAGAATATAACAATAATTAAAGCATGACTTATGATAGGTATAGTTATATAAATAGTTAAAGTTATCGTTAGAAGTACATGCTAATATCATTGTTCGTATTTCATATAGTTTCTTTAAGTTACGAATGCATTTTTCAAAATGTTCATGTTTAATTACTATATGTTTTATGTCAACTTGTTTAACCGATGCATCGAACAACAGGTGTTCATACAATGAAACCATTCTGCACAAACTATATCGTTACACTTTGACTGGTTGATACTTGTTACATGTGTGATGAATGATAAAACTGTGTAGTTTATAGGATGATAACATATCATATATTTGTTGATAAGAAGCAGTAAAAGCCGGACCACCAGTAGCAGCTATTGCTGGAGGAGTAACTAGTGGCGTTGTTGTCATCATTGGCGTCGCTGTTGCATTGTTCTTCTTTCGACGAAGGTATAGCATATATTCACTATAACAACATTTTCGTATATGTATTCTTTATTGTTTTCCCATGGTTATTCTAAACATCCATTTTTGACGCTTCCATCTTTTCATACATAACGAGCTTCTTTGACAAATAAAATACGTCAAAACAGTTACATTTTTCATGAACAAATTATGAAAAACGTTTGCTGGTAATTTACGCCAGAATTAAGAGCCATTTGCTAAAATTGGTCGCCATTCGCTAATCCAAGAGTTTGTTTAACGATAGCGGACAAAGTGAACAAAATGAAATTATGAGTTTTATGCAATCAATTCTAAAATTTGTTAAAGGATACCGAAAGATTTAACTCACAATTTTCATTTTATTATATCACACTCGCTTGCCTGCCGTTAGCAAAATCAAGCAAAATGGCAATAACACACTCCCGGCAAACATTACTGCGGAGGAGAACAAAGAAAGTAAGTCCATCGTATCAATACTTTGTTCATTTTTTGTCAGGGAATCGTTAATGAGAATATAATATTAAAACCTCATCTTCATTTAATAAATATTCCACTATTTTCTCAAGCTATAACAACTTATTAACCAGAACTGCATTAAATTAAAAATCAACAATCTTAATTTTGCTTCTTACGTTTTTCTTTATTTCCCTTTATCATCAGCAAACGAAGGTGTCCATTTTAACGAAGGAGGTCTCAAAAAGGAATTAATGAAACAATATTCATCCCGGTCATCAGTAAATCAGCCCTCTGCAGTAACGCAACACCCATATAGACATGTTGTGACTGCATCTGAAATTGAGATTGATCTGGAAATAGGTAAGCCTTTATTCATTTACGATCAGTTTAATGAAAAAACTAATACGCTAAGCATATATGCACATGGAATGGCCCCTACTGTGACATCAGTGCAATAAACAGGAGATGCACAGCAGGGGTTTATCATGCAAAACATTACTTTAACAAGGCCTTTAAGCTGTACAAAACTGTTGACAAATCAAAAGATCGTGCACACAAATTAACATGTCGATCTCCCGAGAATATTTGTTGTTGACTTGATAGACAGTGATTGTTATAGGGAATACTATGGATATCATACATATATAACTTTCGTATGCACAATATCTAATTAAGTGGTGTTTTGCGGTATTTAGATGATGCTAACAATAGATCAGTTGCCAATTCTTCTAAAGATGATCAGACGTATTATAACGAACTTGGATCTTCAATTAACCAATCTAACATACCCATTGGTCAACTCGTCAAGTATGTGCATGGAAAATCTCATGAGGCGTTTAGTGCAGATTTTAAGGTAAATACTACCATGGTTATTAATGGTATGTATCAGAGGGATATTGGCAATCGTGTAACACTTATGATACATTTCCGGAAATATTTCAACTTTAGTTCATTATCAATAACGAGTTAGTTTAAAAGAGCGCCGTACAAGAAGAGATAAAGTGGAAATAATAAAGGCTAAAGGAGTGTTTTGAAGTCACTATATGTTCTTTGTTTGTTATCTTCATTCAAGTTTATGTTCATTTTTAATTTGTTGACAGAAATTTTCCATTGGTCTTGTGAAGCCATATGTTGAATCGCAGAAGAAGGAAAATATTAGTAAGAATCGGTACAAGGGGATTTATCCATGTAAGTTATGGACTTTGAATATGTTTATCTTTCATGAGTATTTGGACTGCAAGATGTAGGAATGGAAGAGTCTTGCCGTTTAGTCTTTTGAAAATTTAAGTTTGAAATTTCCTAACAGATTGGTTTTATTTTTCATTTGAACATGATTCCAATTACAATGTATTTCATACGAAGTCCTTAATACAATATTCAGCTATACATCAACACGGTTCTATAATATGTATTACTTTATAAATAAGTGTATTCGAGTTTTAAATAGAGTAATATAGTTTTGACACAATCGTTTTGTTTAAAACATTTAACCGTTTAGACGATGACTCGAGGGTGAAGGTTAGAGACAGCGGCGGTTCAGATTACATAAACGCAAGCTTTATTGATGTATGTACACTTAAATGTTATTTTTACCATGTTTGAGTGTGTTTTCTCTGGTTTTGTCCCATTTGTACAATGACCTCGTTTTTGAACCTTGAGAAAAGGAAAATTAAACAAGTTATAATTATCATTTGAAACTATCTTTTCAGGGGTATAAAAAGCCAAAGGAGTATATTGCCACATTAGGTAAGCGGTAACAGGATACATGATACGTAAATTACGAAAACAGGTGTCATTATATGTAAGATAAATTACTTAATTTGAATAATTTTGTTAAATCTGCGGAAATTTATTTTCGTTATTTACCGGCATTAACATTGAATGCATGAATTTTAAGTTATTATGTTAATGATTTTATGGTGCAACGGACTTTCGGCTTTGTCTTTGGAATGGAATTTAAATTTCCAAGTTCAAAATGAATGTTAATTAAAAGCCCATTATCTTATATAATGAATTAATATTCAATAAGAATATTATACTTATTCTTAGAGATGCCAAACTTTTTAAAAGCAATTAAAACACTCGTATTTTACACTAATTTAAGTTAATTTGTTCATTGTATACAGCAACAGAAAACGATACAACTAGTCAGACGCCATGCAACGCTAGTCCTTCTTATCAGTTGTTGAAGGGGACTTATTTAACAATTGTAAATGTATAAGCTACATCTATTGTTCCTTCCTCACATTTGAATTAATGTATTCCCGTTCGAAACTGTTCAGTGCTATTTGAATATTTCAGTAGTATCGGCGTCATTCCATTCCAGGTCCAATGTCCCAGCAATTAGGAAACTTTAGTTTATTTTGGAAAATGATTTGGCAACAGAGAGTTGAAAAGATTGTCATGGTAACCAACCTAATTGAACAGGGGGTAAGTATACTCCAAAAATATACTGTGAGTTTAAGTATTCGAAACAATATGATGAAGAAACAAATCATTACTTTGTCGAAAAAAGACTAATAGATTTCGTTCAATGACATTCTTGATAATAATATCCTTATCATCATAACTATAGGAATAATTGACAATTAAATATATAATTCCAAATACAATTCAGTAGAGTCAAGATAGTTTTTAAACTATTTGTCACGTCCTTTTGTAGTTTTAGAATGTTTTGTAACATGTTGAAATAGCAATGGTGTTTTTCTATGTAACCTCGAAAGTTTTTATGTCTTTAAATTAGTATGTCCAATATTCCCAAATCCTTTAAAATAATACGTTGCATGAATTATTAAAACAGTATGTAAATGGTCTGTCGGAAATAATAGAAGCTTTCAAGCTGTACGCAACTGTTCCCATAGTCACATAAAACAACAGTATTTCAAAAAGTATTTCATTTCACATGTTCTAAAAGTTGAATGTTGGAAACTCGATAGGTCAACATACACATTTAAGTCATGTGATTTATGCATGTATAATTATAATTTCAAATAGTTTCGTTGTCCGCTTCAGAAGCTGACGTATGATTCCTAATTATCACTTCATAAAGTGAGTGTCGTCCAGGAGACAGCTTGAATTATGAAAACGTCTGTAATACCTAGTATACTTTTTAAGAGAACACGTATGCATTTTGAGGGTTGTTTCCTTGAAAATGAACTGCTATAGGTATATTGATTATCGTTTACACCTTAAAGTATAATGAATGATATATGTTGGCTTTTGTTATTGGTGTATTATTGCAGTCTCCTAAATGCGAGCAATATTGGCCAAATCCTGGGACAACTAGGAAGTATGGCGATATAAAGGTGGAGAGCTGCTCGGAGGATGAGTATGCCGAGTTTACACGAAGGGCTTTCACAGTGACCATGGTGAGTAGACACGTTCTCTCTGTTATTCGATGTCATTGCATATTTATTTATGACTCATAAACAAGTAATACAGCATATACTGTACTAAGTGACAATGGACTAATACCATTGGTCAATACGCTGTCAAAATGGTCCCAGTCATACCGAGGCTGCTTTTTAAACGTTTTGGCGTATTGGGTGCTTCAAGAAAATCACTCGTCAAGAATTAATTTGATATAATCGAGACAATTAATTTGATAAAAAATATGGTATCGTTATCTTCCGAGTTCTCACGTTAATGAAGTATAGTTCATATCGTAATAAAATAAGATAATCGCATGATGCATCACTTACGAAAGCCACTTCGGTTTATACAATTATTTGATCTATATTTAAGACACTTTTTCCTCTTTTGTTTAATGAATATAATCTGACATCAGACCATAGAGAGAACATAATTTCTTACCTAACTTTATTTTCATTCTTTAGTACTTCTACAAAGTGCATGCTTTAGTAATTTTATTGAGGTGGGTTGTCACTTGTCTATATTGACTTTGTATGCTTCAGCACTTAGCTTTCATAGTTCTGATGAGAGAAACTTTACCGTAACTCGAAACTTTAATCTTAGTTTAAATAGACAAATTGCCCACGCTTATTGTAAATAAAGCCCTTTGTGACATGACAATGCCATAAAAATTATCATGATATGAAATTGCTGTGCTAGATTGGTTTACAATTTATATAAGGTGGGTGTGCATAAATTATATAAATGTTTTAAAGGTCAGCTATTTTATTTAAGTATTATACACGTTCCTAAGGCTAAGATATGCCTTTATATATATATATATATATATGTGTGTGTGTTTCTTTCTCAAATAAAGTGCGTTTTAAAGACAATGCAAATTCAAACGAAATTTAACAGTTACACGTATCTCAATCACACTAAGAGAGTTGAAGTTGATATGTTATAAGGGCCTTATAATGAGACAATTGAAATGCAATAATAGCGATGAACAATAAATTCGTGTTTTGTATAAAAAGATACTTTTTGATCATTGTCAGCCGCTAAGTTCGTTTAGTGGAGGGATACATATTTGGCGTTGATCTTCGACAAACAAATAATGCAACTTACATCAAATGTGCAAAACAATAGTGCAAAACACGTGTAGGATTCATCTGGATCGGTTCATCAACCTATTGTTCTTTAATAAATGAATAAAACCAAAACGATGCCGATCCGAATGACTTTTACAGTGACTATGGTCTGTTAGCACGCGATATTATTTAAAATCATAGAGTGATTATTAATGTTTCTTAAAAATAGTTTATCATTGAAGCCAGGGTTAATGTTTGATGAGATCTTTCCTCTAAATATATCATTATTTTTAACAGATAGCATTAACGTAGACTTTTACTCTCATGCCAAGTTATTGTTTTATAAAAGATCAAAGAAGTAATAATGTTGTAAACATAATCTGATATTGTACTTGATTGTAAAAGTTTAACTATTTTAGTGAACTGATTAAGCTTAATTATTGTGAAGAACGCAATTGATACATGATCTTTGCACATTTATCTAATTCAATATTCTGCCCGATCATTTCAAAAGTGACAAAATTGAGACATTTTTTCATTTTTGTTTAAATATAATACGAACAGAGACGAAAACAATTTAAACAGCAAGATGATACTGCAAATTTATGACATCCAAATTGACCGTAAAGCATTTATCATTAAAAACCTTCATATTTAAGACGGTAGTCACACGCTCATTTTCTTCCTGGTTTAAATTACCCATATTCACTGTAATTAAAGCCTTTGGTGACATGACCAAAGTATAATAATTACCCATATTATATTTTCAGCTAGATTGAGTTACATCCTGTATTAAGATTTTCTTCATGAATAATTTACAATTTTGTAAAAATTAATCCGTGTTTATGAAGCGAGTTTTACTTATTAATCTTTGGATAATTTATCATATTTTCCTTTACCAATTCAAGTACATTTTAAAAGTATAATTCGTTTTATAACAGATACCAAAAACCAATTATACATATTTTAACGTTACTTAAGAGACGTTTACAGTATGAAGGCATTGATGGTGTACTGTATTATGCTTATATGATCATATGACAAATTCTATGTTTGGTCACTACTCTTACTAAATGTACAAATTTCCGCTTATAAATGAAAAACAGGAAATAAGAAAGGAATCATGCAATAATCAGATGGAAGAAAATGCCAAACGAACAACACGGACAATTCCAGTAGCACTTCAAAGTACTGAAGGTACTGCGAAGGATGTTTGGCAAGATGATACTGTACTATGTCATGGAAAGACATATTGACATGTTTCTATTGTGTATTAAATATTTGAAGAGCCATTAAATGCTTAATTCTATATATATGATATATATTTAGTTTATAATTACAAGAAACAGATACACAATTAAAGCGTCATCTTGGAAACACCAAATCTTGTATGTTGTTGTTCATTTCTGTAAATATATATGATCAGAGATAATGTTTAAGGTATATATCCACGTGGCTAGGAAATAAAATAATCAGATTTCCCTATGGGTAAAAAATGTCCGTAGTACTTTGTTATGTCTGGTACAAAACAGCCGCTTTAAAGGAGGTTACGGAACATTGATGAACTTTAGTTTCGCGAATGAATATTATATATTTGTAACTTGCATGTTTTGTGTTTGCAAAAGCTCTACCTTTTAACAGTTTTCAAACTCAAAAACAAAGTTTAATGTTTTTCCTCTAATTATTTTCTGTTCATCCTCATGTATAATTTCAATAAATTTTATCAAATTATCAAACATTTCCATGTGAATTTTTTCGTTCATAGCATTGCACCTCTTTATCGACGGCGCACTAGGCGGTTACCACAAGTTCAAAATAAGTCTTGATCTTTTTTAATTCACGGCAAACTTATTGTAAATACTCAATTTACACAACGATTGAACTGCCAGAAGATCATACGTACGTACGATCATTTACAACTTCCGTCCCTAAACCTCACTCAGAATATATATCACACGTAAAAGTGGGACTTTAAGTCAAAGAAACCATTGCTGAAAGCATTCAGCAAAATGTAACATCGTACAATAACATACTAGTATAAGGGCTACTTCATGGAAATTGATAGCAAAACCTCGGGGACAAACGAAGGTTTAAATTTAATAATAAACACATATTAAAAGTGTCATACTCGGACCATTTTATATCTGAAGGGATCCGAGGAAAGAACGTTGCACCATTTGCACTTCACGTGTTGGCCTGACAAAGCAATACCCGACGATGTTACTGCGATGATAGAGTTCAGACAGCGTGTTCTGAGTACGCCAAGTACATTGAATGGACCAACGGTTGTGCATTGCAGGTCCGTATAAACGTTAAAATATAAATAGCGCAATTACAGAGCGATGTAACAATTTTTAGCTCTTTGGGTTAATCCTCATTGTATTATAAATGGTAAATATTTGTTTTTCAAAGCATTTTAATGAAATGAATTATGTTTAAAAAACTGTGTACTTCTAGTGATACTCAGATTAATACGTTGGTACGTGTTCAGACGTTAAAAGATGAAAATGTGTAAACAGAAAAGTGAATTAAGTATATATTCTTGTTAAATAATTATATATCAACTGGTTAACATTTTTTTATTTGATACAATACTGTCCTCTTTTCTTACTTTACAGCGCTGGTGTCGGGAGAACAGGCACCTACATTGCTCTGGACATACTGACGAAAGAAGGGGAAGCCGAGAAAGCCATTGACATCCCCGGGTGCGTCCATAAAATGCGTCAGAATAGGCCGAATATGGTTCAGACACTGGTGAGATATAATGTGTTATGAATATTTATGCAAAAAAGCTGCAGAAAGCTGTTATTGCTTAACACCATAACATAGGTAAATCAAATCAGAGTACATTTTTGCATTTTATATAGGCGGATTCTTTTGATTTCGAAAATGATACCATCATGATTGAAGACCTCATGTTATCATTTCGTATAATGGCTGTGTTAACTTATTGCTTTTTCTACTAACTGCGTATGTTAAGCTTGTTCACACTATGCAACTAAATTTTATGCATTAATAAAATATCATATAAAAGGTATATTGTGCACATGTTATTGAAACTGGTTCTTTGGTTATCATACAATTTAACTGCAACGAAACGAGTCCCATTCTATAAATGGTGACAATATATATATATATATATATATATATAAATATATATATATATATATATATATATATATATATATATATATATATATATATATATATGTATATATATATATATATATATATATATATATATATATATATATATATATATATCATTTAAAAAAGTATAGCATAGCCTCGCTGCTGTACTAACAGGAGTGACATCACATTCTTATGAGTGTTTATGCGTGTCATTTTTACGTTTCAGGGGCAGTATCAGTTTCTGCACACCGCCGTGGTGTATTCACTTCCTTTCGACTGCAAACAAATCAAGGGAGAGAACTTCAACGAGTACATGAACAAACACACGACACGAGTACTAAATAAACAGTTTGAGGTACAGTTGATCAAAGTTGGGTTTATTTTTAAATACTGATGAATGAATTTATTGATTTTACTGCATGCACGAATACCTTATGTTTAACAATCTTTTTTCATTTGAATGATGAAATACCTTATCATCAACTTATTTTAAATGTACTTTAGAAGCTTACTATAGGCAATCTGTCACAAGCAGGGAGCCCATGTTTCATACTCAACTATTGGTCAGCCTTTCTAAAGCAAAGCCGACAGCCCAATGAAACGGACCGGAACGTTATTCAGCGTGCATATCTTATTTGACTATGTCGTTCTTGTTTTTCTATATATAATTAGTTTGATGTAATCGCCTCACGATTGTCTCCCTTAGTTATAATTGTTCATTTTTTCCATATACAAGGTTGTGCTATCTCATCGTTTGATGGTGTGAATTCAGTCAGTGTGCACAAACAATAGGTTGAGCGCATTTGTTCAGAGTGCTTTTGATTTACTCAAAGATAAATTACTGTTTTGATTTGACTAATGTTTCGTTGACAGTTAGGGTAAATATGGACAGTGTAAGACCCGTACCTTGTAGATGAAAAGCATTAGAAATATTCAAAGTATTCAACATGAAATCTTAAGATCATTTAATCATTCACATTTGTTATTCAGTAAATAAATGATATTCAGCTAAAAAATGGTTGTATACCGACCCACCTAAAGTAATTCTGAAGAGGTATGCGCAAGCCGCAAATTTGTATTCTGCCATTCCAAGATTCAATGAACATGATTCCTTGCACTTGCATTAAAACTCGGTTCAGCTCATCATAAGTCAGTCCGACACAAGTCGCTGGCCTGACTAATTGGAGTTGTAGGCGGTAGTCTGAAACGGGACGTCAGACAGTTAAGATTGCTGGAATAAAAGTGGCACCCATTTTGTATGTGATTATTCTTAGTTCTAACAATTTGGTCTTCCAATATTTCCTCTGTATTGGTGTTGGAAGGGTGAAGTATAGTCTGGACGGAAAAGTCAGTGTGTGTGTTTATTTTTTATATTTTTTTCAATTAAGAAAGCCAATCAAAAGTAAATTGCATAATTTAAATGTTGCCCTGTCCATGATGTTTGAGAATAATCTGAAATACGAGTAGCTGACATATCCGAATGTAATACTCAGTAATACGTATATTAGTATGTTGCATCATGTAATGATACTTCCACTCTAGGTCTGTACAATTTCAAATATGGTCTTATAATTATATATGTTTTTGATTTTTTTTCTATTCCAGCTACTTCAGCATACGGTCGAGACACGATCTAAAGATGAAACAGAAGCAGTTGACCGAAATAAACAGCACCTGAGTAAAAACAGAGCACGCGCCGATATCCCGGGTAAATTGCTTAAGTGGGCTAGACGCGTGTTTACGTAATCGTTTAACAAAATTTAGTCTCAATTAATTTTGATCGTTTAGAAATATTAGTCAAACATTTGCACCGAAATACTAAAAAAAAATGTACATTTTAAATAAAACTGATGTTGATGATTTTTCTTTCCTGTAGGTAATGAAAACAGACCAAGACTTTACCTGAACCTAAAACCAGGAGCGTCAGACTACATCAATGCTGTTTATATTCATGTAAGCGAGTTTCCTTCGTTGGTAAATTATATTTCTTTTAAATTCTTCAAACGTGTCGTTAAAAACCTGTACTTTGCCATCATGTACTTCGTCATAAATCAATGTTGTGTCTAGCTTTTAAAACGTTTCCATCAGTATTTCGGATTGTGGTTGTTCGCTTTTAACAGAGCTTCAGAATGAAGAAACGCTACCTGGTAGCACAAACTCCACTACCAGAGACGGTTATGGACTTTTTGACACTAGCTGTCCAAGAGAGGTGTTCGTGTATCGTCAGTTTCGAAGCTGACATGGACAAACAAAAGGTAGGATACGATTTTATTGCAAGGATCGTATTAACATCATAAACCATAGATTAATAGACATTCACTGAGCCGGCAAATCAAGAAATTAGTTTAATAAATTATAACATATGGTTATTTTATCAGATCTCGAACAGGCTTTAACAAATTATTTGACGAGGCCAAATACTAAATATCACACAGTTTAATGCAGTATATTTATGAAAATGTTCGCATCAACATGTGGCTTCTAATAATTCAATACAGTAACATGCTATTTCAATTTGTTTGCGATCTCCTTATTAATAACACGTGGTGCAGAATATTGGGATATACTACCCTGCGGCAAACCAAGAAGTTTTGAATAAGGGAACATTCCAAGTCAGCTGCTCCAGAGAGGAAAATAAAATATTCTACGCAGAACGAACATTGACAATACAGCACAAAGGGGTATGATGTAGTACTAACAATAGTTTAATTGTTTCACTTACTAAATAAATGCACACTGATATACTAAAATTATAGGTTATGACAATTCCTGTCCACTGATTGTCCACATACTATATTTTATAAAGTATGATCCCTGTTGTGACACTGGCCTTTCATCTGCAGACAATTTGACGGAAACGTAGTTTGTACAGTAGTTGAACATTCAATACACAAGGTGAATATTTACTAGATAACATGTACATTGGTGCAATCGACAATTGTTTGTATATTGAATCTAAATAACACAAATTGTTCTTAAAAGCTAACGTGTAAATGATTACCGTTTTAGACGAGCACTTATCGAACCATTTCACATCTTCAATTTACTGACTGGGATGAAATGGAGAACATACCACGGTCAACTACAAACTTCCTGTCATTTCTGAACGTGATAGATAATGTCATGAAGCAGCAGGACGACGGACCGATATTGGTCCATTGTTTGTAAGTAAAAATATTTCTTATATATTAAAGTTTTAGTTTCACCCTTGCAAGCGCTACCATTCAACACCAACATTATCAAAATTATAGGTATGTGCAGTTTTAGTTGCGAGAAATCTCAAAATGTACCCTAAAGGCATAAAAAATGCTAAAAATCAGATTGAAATAATGTGCGTTATTCTAAGTTATACTTGGTGTAACATGTACGTATTTCTAAGTCATTATAAGTTGTGTAACATGAACCTAATTCTAAGTCCTTTTACTTGGTGTGACATATTCGATTTTCTAAGTTATTATAATAGGTGTAACATGTATGTATTTGTAAGTCATTATAATCTGTATGTCATGTCATGGCAATGACAAATGGGATCTGTTAAAATTATTGCATAACTACATATTTATTAAGGTGAAAAGTAACTATTAGTATTATTTGCAATCAAAATTTCTTTAACAAAGTGACGGTGCGGGCAAGAGCGGTCTGTTCTGTGTGGTTTCGTTGCTTCTCCACAAAATGGCCGTGGAACATGAAGTCAGTGTACTTAACGCTGTAAGGAAGGTCAAAACCACGCGGAGGCTGGCAATTCCCAATCAGGTTAGTAAATCATCTTATCAATCAAACCATAACGAACAAAGGATACTATAAATATAATATAATATATCGTATCACTATTATCTATTCGTTCGAAAATCTCTACATTTTTAAAGTATTGATGGAAATGATGCCCCGTTGATTAAGTATTGTCTAATACGAAGATGGCACAGCTCAATTATGCAACACATATATATGCACTATATGCTAAATAATTGGAAACCTGTGTTTATTTGTGTTACCAGGAACAATTTGTGTTCTGTCATGGATGCGTTTCGGAGTATCTTCGTTCGTTCGACGTCTACGCCAACTTTAGCGATGACACGGGGCAACTTTAAAGTGCTGTCCTGTCTGCTCTCGAGTGTAAAACTGGAGATATTTAACAATATAGACAATGTAAATAGTATTATGTATTTGTGTTTGGTGCAGTGCACTGTGTATACACTTATACAATGTTATGCAATTATTTGAAAGCGGACAGATGTAAGCTAAACTGTATTTAATCCAATGTTGTATATGTATTAATGACATTGAAGTTATGAACAAAAATATGTCCCGTTATCCGTTTTATAAGTGTATTACTAAAAAAGGAAAACATGCACTAACTTCCACTTTACCTTTCTTATTAATAAACATCAAAATAATTAGATGTGAGTGATGAAATGTTTACTCATTTACAGTGCATGTATGAATTATGTAACTATTGTTAGTTTCTATTAAACATACACATACTAGTATGCATGGTTGTATTATTTTTATGAATTGTTAAAATGCCATTCATCCTTAATCATATTACATGTTACACGATGTCATTGTGGTCTTCATGAGCAAATAGAAAAAAATCCATAACTCACTTAAAGAACAAATATGTTAATTTTTGAAACGTTAGTTATTCAGATTTTCATTGATAACACACTCACCCTAAAGTGATATACATCATAACACTGAAGAAAGCAAAGTTAAGTATTTGAATACTCAAGCTTGATCATTTATCAGACGAGTTGATGATGTTTTGCAATAACGTTGTTTCTGAGTTCATCATACAATGAAACACACAAGAACTACAGTAGTCAAATAGAAACAGAGGTTACCATGTTTAATGTTAGATATAAACATTCAAGTTCAATATAATATGTCATTTTTAAAATACATCCATGGAACATTTAAAACAAATTTTTGACACCAATTTTGTCAGCAGAATTTATGTTGTCATTTAAATAGCTGTTTTATATATGATTTCATCCCCCCCCCCTTTGCAAAACATCTTTATAAAGGTTTGGCATTATATTGCATGGACAGCCAGTTATTCATCTTATTTTGTTACATTTCGTAATGCTTTAAATACGTGCAGATTGCTCCCAATAACAATGCTTTATATGATAATCAAGATTTGTATGCATTGGTAATATTTTATACTGTTTTTGACCCATTTCTTTTGCAAGTACAAATACATGTATGTGTTATATGTATATTTTGTATCAATTTTATACTTTTTGACTAGCATGTACATAGCTTTGGTACTTGATTTCATCCTATAATACTGTTAAGGGTTATTATTGATGCTAATTATTTTAGTAAAACGACTTCACACCGATCTTCAAAACCGAAAGTTTGAGTAAATTTGTGATCTTTTTTTTCAAACGTTTTTTTCTTACTGATTGTTAATGTTATTTGGACATGATATGACGTTAACAGTAACATGAAGAGACATTTGTGAAACTTTAAGAGAAACATACTGTACTATGATACATAATATATTTTGTATCATTCGGTCATTCAAAACAAGCAAAGTATATTGAAAAACATCCATAAACACATGATGATTTAAGCAAACAATGTTTAAAATTACATATGTGTGAACAGTTTGTGAGATTTTCTTTGTGCAATTTCAACATTTACATCGGTATGAGGCTGGTCAGCATTACCATAATTTAAAAAGCAAAAAGTGACTTTAGACCAATATTTTGAACATTATTAGGAGTCTACAAATTATTTTTTACCTTTTTTGTTGTTTTTTCATTGCACAGAAAGAGTTATTGTGTTGGTATTATTTGTAGTGGCTATCAAGTCTGGATATACCTAAAGGTGATTATGTTGACACTTCTCATGTTTTGAATACATTGGGAACATAATCCGTATACCATGATATTTTAAGATACTCATTTACAAATTGATTGTATAAAACGTCTTTTTGTTCTTTATTGTATAGCCATTACAGTGCAGAACAACTTCTCCTTAACTGTTCTTCTCTTTTTTATTTTTTTTATTGTTTGTCCACGATTTATAGTTTCAGACAATGTATGAATATGTTAATCATTATTAATCAGAGAAGTTATATTTGCTTATATTCACTATACTATTATTGTTCTTGTTTGTCTAATGTTTGTTCAACATAGGTAATTGGTAGCTTATATTTAATTTTCCTTTATACGAATAAAACTTTTAAATTACATGTTTTTTAAACTTCTTTTCCGTTTCATAATAATACCGTGAAAACTCCAGGAACAATCCTGTATATTACGCATGGATATAAGTGGACTCTCAGGGTCACACATATATCATGGCAGCATTCACCATTATTTAGTTCATACGTACATTTACTTTAACTTAATCTTGTTGACAGCTACATGCTTTTAAAATTCACGATCGAGTCGAGGAAGAACCCAAACATACTGTCTATTTTAACGGCCTAGGGATGTAAGGCGTGAATATTACCGTGCTAGCCATCAACGTACGCGGACCCTCAGCGTTACATATATATCATGGCAGCATTCACCCTTATCTAGTTCATACTTACAAAAACTTAATCTTGTTGACAGCTACATGCTTATAAAAGTTCACGATCTAGTCGAGAAGGAACGCAATAAGTATTTCCATTTTAATGGCCTAGGGATTACGGTTGTTTCTTAATTCGGCTTTTGGTTCCCTGTTTTCGAAAAGGGCACAAATAAATCTACAAGAAAATCCAACATTCGAGTGTCTCTCTTTAGTCTCTCTTTACAGAAATTGTCGTAAAAAGGAAGTCCCAAACTTTCTGTAAGATCTGAAGTTTGACATTCATAAGCATCAACCACTCAATGGCTGAAAAATATTTTTCTTTTAACAATTGTTATTCGTCACAAACCGTACAATTCTTTAATAAATAAATAAATAGGCGTCATTGTAGTATACCTAAATCTTAAAAACTGCAATGACATAGTGACAACTGAGATGCTTTTCTGTCAGCAAGTTCCCCTGTGATAGTTAATAGCTTCTCATATAAAAAGGCGTGGATAACTGCCGAAACTGCCAGGCAAAAGGTAAATACAGACAACGAATTACGTTATTCCGAATAATTCAAGGAAGAACATGGGATGCTATAGATTTCAATAACAAAAATAAGCTTTTTAAAACATCAAATTGAAAATTATTTTCAAAATAAATAACAATGAAAAAGCCATCCTGAAAATATCATGCTACATTTAACAAAACAATCAACACTGTGTTTTCCTGTCATCTATGTAATTTTTTACTGTTCTGAGTGCAGCATTTTGAATTGAAAACAAATGTCAATAATAACTAATACAGTTTAGACAAGATTGTATTCCATAGCCTTCAAAAAAGGTAAGCATGCGAATAAAGTTTTATACACTATCGTGCATATGTTGTTTTCATGAACAAACTGCAATGAACACTTGTGATATCAAAGTTACGTTAGGAGTCAAAACCATTTACGAACAGAGACGTATACGCATCTTGGAATACTGACTAGTGATGTATTGATGTAAAATTTCTCAATTCATAATTCAAATTGCGAAGTGTTGATTAACGTCAATTAAGGTAGCTGTAAATTTTCTGAAAGCTTTTACTTAGATGTTAATAAACGATGCAGGTGTGTCGTCTATCCACAATGGCACACCTGGTCCGTAATGCATTGCAGGCCAGGTGTGCCATTATGGACAGATGGCACACCTGCACCGTGTTTTAACCTTTTTATTGCATATGTTGTTTTTTTATTTCATTTTATAAGAAAAACAAAACATTTCGGCCTTTACTCTACAATAGGTATTCTTTTTTTGTTTTATTGGACAAGTATCTAATATCGCACTGATTGACCTATGATGCAGCTATTGCATTCGTGACGTCATCAGAGTCATTATTTCTAGGTCAAAATAGTGTGGCGTGGAATGATAAATCCTGGATTAATTTAAGATATTTCCTAAGGTAAGGTCATTTAAAACATAGATATTCTATATATCTATAATATGTTTAAGCAACATCAAAATCACACCACCACGTGTTTGTGTTTTAATGAATACTATCTTACTATTTGTATTATTGAGCGGTTCTAAAAAATGGATGACTAAAATATGTCGATGACATATTCTTGACAACTGTCAATGCAGAACTTGGAGTAATATAAATGTGAGGTACGATCATGTGTAGAAAAACGCCACTGCTTGATTTATGTATCATTTGGTCGTGGATTACACTAGACATCGATTACTTATACTGAAAATGGCACTGGAAATGATGGTACAAAAAATGTATCAGGTATAAGCATACTCCAAGGTAAGATTTCGTTAACATCGATATTATTTGTTATTTAAATTACTCGCGAAATAGGGGCTTGTCATGCAAGCTACCTTTCTCCGGCCAAGTTTGCGTTGCTTAGTACGTCGAACTCTTCCGTTACCTGTTCAGGTGCGCGTTTTACCGAAAGTAGTCTCATTATGGATTTTTCGCACATCTCGAGGTACCAATGATATGACCAACACGAGGCTAGTCAGTGAGCTGTGTGAAAAAGTTGTTATTGTTTAGTATGTTCAGAAACAGACAATTAAAAATGTATTATTATGATACAGCATAGCTAAGATATGCGATAATTAAGACAGCATGTTGGTGTCCACCTCATTCTGTCCCACTACATCTCGCTGACTTCATTGTGTCAACTTTAAATACCGGTTTGAGTGAGTCCGTATCATGCTATACGCTTTGTCCACAAACTGTTATCTCGACAACAGTTCGAATGAATATTATATTTAAAGCGTTTTTTTTTAATTGAAGAATTGTTACTATCATCTTGATTATTAAACTTGGATAATAGTTGGTGTATGAAATTGAATATTAATATTTTAGAGGGGTACAGGGCGGTTGGTCAACATTCGTTAAGTTTTGATAACCTCGGCTGCTTTAATGGTGGACAGTTTTCCCTTCCGGTGATTAGATACACTGTTTTCCTCTTAGGAGGTCATTTATTATAACACTTTGCATAGTAAATGCCAAAGTGTTTTTACTCCTCATTTTCTGCTCGAAAATATATCTGGCCATTGCAAGAGCGTGCACGTCATTAACTTAATAACTCATGTGGTCCAGTTATCAACATAATAAATTGCAGTATCAAATATAGTTTGGTATGAACACAATCAATAATGTCATTCACAAGTGGGAGAGAGCATATTGTCAACCCTTTAAAAACATTGTCTGCCCTATAGAATTGATACAATGAGATTGGAAATTATTTACAAATACACCATGGCAAAATGCCCATAAACGGATTAATGATGACAAACATATTACAAAATATAATCTAGACACAAAATAAACTATAGAAGAAATTCTAACTTCCATACGATTCCAGCAATTTATTGTAAAGCGTAGAAATATTCAATGGTGTCCGTATTACGCGTAATACATGATAAATATTTCCCGTATTTCAATTACCTTTATACTTTGTACATAAACATATTATAACTTGCCCTGTCCCAAACGTGGAAGGCAATGTGGATTTATTTTTTATACATTATATGAGTTAAATTGTTATTTCGATGCTATTAACAACTATAATAGTATTAATTAGTTGATTGGATATTGGCAGTCATTTGTCCAATGTGAGCTGTATTGGCCTGCGCCCAAAGGGCGATGGCAAATACTGTTGACGGAGGACAAATAAATGGGCAAATATCAAATCACCTAATAAATAAGTATTTTATTAATTAACTATTACGTATAATACGATATTTTGATTGCAGTGTACAGTTTTATAAAACATTTCTTTTTGCGATTACTGCATAAATCGTTTGCCAAGTGTTCAAAATGATTTTCGCGATTGTTTTCACCTTGTAACTGTCAGTGAAACACGAGTTCACTAGAACAAGAGTCTTCTTGGGGATCAAACTAATTTGTATGGTCAAAACTAGCTTGAGCTTGTTCATGGCATGTACACTGAGTACTCGCTAAAATTAACGCATTCCAGAGTAAGATTACTTGTCTATGTGAACAAACATGCATTTCACCGGTTTTTTTTTTACTTCTGGCCTAAATATAAGGGTACAACCCAAGGCAATTTGCAATTTCTAACTCATCTCATCTGTTCACATAACATCATGGCATGATACAAAAAAAATTAGGTTTCACTCTTTTTAAAGGCGCATTGTTTTTTACATAATTACGATAAACAGCCTAGCTTTGTATTCTTAAGAAAATCATTTACAGATCACATACTTTCCTCAGGTAACTACCTAAAAATAATAGCTTGGAAGTACAAGTTTTGGCCTATAATAAAACGTTGATTAATTAGGTTTAATCCATAATCTATGAAATAAAGCGCTTTTAAAAACAGTAAAAACAAAACATATTTTGAATCATACCATCCGTTTATTTAATAAAATGCGTTGGAATTATGACTGTTATCTAACTTAAGTATTCTCCTGAAATTGGGACCAGGCATGTGTCAAAAGCAGGAGAGTGTTACCATCTGTTCACCGCGAGTATCGTGCGATTGCTCTTTCGAAGTATATTTGAGCAGACGTACTTAATAATGCCAAACTAAGAGTTTTATAGTATCTTCAATGTTAAATTGATAATGTGATTAAGATGCTAAAATAAATTTGTAACACTAACATTTTACTTGACCAGATATCTTGTTTGTACGGTTTTTTTGTCGTACGCCCATTTATAAGATGGCCTTATTATGGCCTTTGTATGAGCGTGGCATGTAACATCGGATTAGTTGAGAGAGAAAAACTATTCTGGCCTAAAAGTTATACAATTATAAAAATGTTTTCCAAATATTCAAAGCAATCATAAATCATTATACATTAAATTAAGCTGATGTTGAATTGGTATATAAGTTAGACACTGCTTACTCAACAAACATATGATATACTGTAGAAGTTTCAAATGCTTATATAAAGTGTCTTATTTTTTGCTTGGATATTTTTGCAACTAGAGTTTTAATCTAAAATATCAGTGACAATAAATTTAATTGTAAAATATCTTACCTTAACATCTTGATGGTGATCCGTACAAGGTGGAAACATAACATATACTATATATAATTGCATAGTTTTAGACGCAATGTGCCTCCGGTCAAATAGTTGGTCACGTGGCATCCTGTAATTGTTTCCAATGTTGTTTTTTTTCCGATATAGAAACAGCTTTACGTTTAACAATACCAATGTCAAATGGTGATACCTAATAACCCAATATGATTTTGATATTATTTGAAAGGGTATTGCTTAATGTGTTAAATGAATTACCAAACATTGTTATTGTTCGTAATAGGGATTATTGCAGGTTTTTTTTTTTAAATTTTGATCATTATTTCACATGAATTCAGAAATCAAGTCAAGCAAAGCTTATTGATAATGTCGTTGTCTGTTCATTTTAGTCAAAATTTTTAATGAAAATTTGAGGGTTATATAATGACAATAACCGGGCGGGCGGGCGGGCGTTCTGGTGGTCCAATTGCGCCGTATTTCGTTAGCAACTATGCGCTTTTTATGTCATAATTCAATAGTTTTTTTAACCAATTGTTATAAACATGGTCAGAATAGTTGTCTGCATAAGGAAAATGGATTCTATTATTTCAAAACATCACTTTACGGGTTTTCAAGAACATTTCGCGACTGGGCTTGGATATAAGAAATATCCCGTAAGACAATAAAAAATATGTGATATTATATCGGTTACAAACTTCACAATGAAGCAGTTTCGCACATAAAATAAGATTTTATTATCGTCATATCTGACAAAATACACTTAAATCCATACATTAATTGTTAAGTACCATAATTGTCATTCAATCACCGAAATCACCGAAGTTTTAGCCTTTTACCTCAGCTGACGTCACAAAAGGATAGCTAATTATATAAACTGTATAATTGAAAGAGTAACATATACAATTACTTCATTGAACTGAGGTTAATGTAGCCCTAGGTTATTATCGAATCAGATATTGTCCGCACCTGAAATGCAATTAGTGTTTTATAAAAAGATACAATGGTGAAACCATTTATCATTTTAGATCAAATTAGATTTTAGTTACAAACAAAATAAAAACTAATTTGCATTTTACTGACCGTTGGAAGAAAATATCTAACAATCCTTGATAAAGTACCCTACATTTTTTGTGCTGTTGTTCCAAGTTTCTAGTTTGTGATTGTTTGTCTTTGTGTTCTATGTCTTGGGCGTTCACCCAGAGCAGTTAAACGGGGTTAATGTTTAAACTTTCGGCAACTGAGCATGTTTCTGTAGCTTTTCATATACTAAATATTCTAACGATACCATATGAATTATCATATATAGTTCATATATGTGAACAACACCAATTGTGTTAAGCCTTGTCCTTAACATGTTTGGAGCATACACTCGAACCCCGTTGGCTCGAACTCGCTTGGCTCGAATTCCTTGTTAGCTCGAACTGATGGACCGATTTCATTATGCTGAAGGAAAGCATTACCGCTTGGTTCAAATTTTCCGAAGCTCGAGGTATTTTCGCCGGTCCCTAGGAGTTCGAGCCAACGGGGTTTGACTGTTTTTAAAACAAGTACGAAGTATTACAGTAGTAATAACCCTTTAAAAATAAATACCTTAATTACTAACAGTACTCTACATATGTCATCATATACAGAAATTAACTATATTTAACTTTCAAAAATCAGTTACAAAAAACGCTGGTGGTTTATGACAACGAAACTTCTTTTTGAAGCTTCTTTTAACATTTAATTCAAATCGTATGTATGGATGACGTCAATCAAAATGGCTTTTCAAATGATATATTATTTTTGTATACATAATGCATGTTTATTTTGTCGTGTAAGCTAGCGTGGTGCACTGTGAAAAATAATCCAACCGCTTCAATGATATCTCGTTCACTAATAGTATACATCGTACAAGAAATATATCTTGTTACAATAGGACAATTACATATCAAAGCTTTCCCCGTGAATCAAACTTGTTTAACGGCCAATATTTAATTGGCAGTTAGGCCAATATTTAATTGGCAGTTATGACTTTATTTAATTAACAATAAAAATGGCCAACATTAGTCAGAAAACCGTTTTGAAAGATATGGCTTTTAAAGTTCTCTTAAATATGTAAAAAGCCGTCCATATGCGCACTGGGAAATTATCAAAACAGTGCAGCAATATGTGTTTAATACAATTTTAGGAAAAGTGTATTAAAGTCATCGGTAAAAAATGTTTTGTAGAAAAAAATCAAATTTGAAATATGATTTTTGTCTGATGTATATATTTTGAATTACCTGAAATTTACCTGAAAGACATACGCAGGAAAGGAATTTATTATCTTCACACAGATAAATTACCTAAGAGTATATCGATGAAATTAGAAATTTTAGATTTTCTAAATCACAGTTGTATCGCTTTATGTGTTTGTTTTGGACTGTCATACCTGTAAAACGTGATATTTCTACCTGCGCCAAATCCGTTTATTTACACTACATGATACCGGAAATTAAAAATGATATGAATTGTTTACTAGCATACTGTGTTTGGTTTGAGATTTTACTCGGACTGCCGATCGTCAAAAGTTAACTCGGAATTACAGATATGTTGTGTACACTTTTATCTCGAAACGAGCATCGGAAGGTGCTTATTTGTTTTGTTGTTTTTCTTGCCTCTGCTGGAAAAGTAAATGGTTCGTCAGAAAAATATCAGTGTCTCGGATGAAGTCTGATGTCTCCGAGAGTTTTTGTCGCGGTAGGCGACTGCAGTCTCGGATTTTTTTCAGAATTCAACTTTTACCCTAGAATATGATTTATGCCACGGAAGGCGACTGTTATCTTGGAATGAGATTTATGTCACGGAAGGCGAATGTTGTCTGGGTATGAGATTTATGCCACGGAAGGCGACTGTTATCTTGGAATGAGATTTGTGTCACGGAAGGCGAATGTTGTCTGGGTATGAGATTTATGCCACGGAAGGCGACCGTTATCTTGGAATGAGATTTATGTCACGAAAGGCGAATGTTGTCTGGGTATGAGATTTATGCCACGGAAGGCGACTGTTATCTTGGAATGAGATTAATGTCACGGAAGGCGAATTTTGTCTAGGAATGAGATTTGTGTAACGGAAGGCAAATATTGTCTGGGTATGAGATTTGTGTCACGGAAGGCAAATATTGTCTGGGTATGAGATTTGTGTAACGGAAGGCAAATATTGTCTGGGTATGAGATTTGTGTCACGGAAGGCAAATATTGTCTGGGTATGAGATTTGTGTCACGGAAGGCAAATATTGTCTGGGTATGAGATTTATGTCACGGACGGCGACTGTTATCTTGGAATAAGATCTATGTCACGGAAGGCGAATGTTGTCTAGGTATGAGATTTACGTCACGGAAGGCGAATTTTGTCTGGGCATGAGATCTATGTCACGGAAGGCGAATGTTGTCTGGGTATAAGATTTATGTCACGGAAGGCAACAGTTATATTTGAATGAGATTTGTATCAGGGAAGGCGACTGTTATCTATGAATAAGGTTTGTGTCACGGAAGGCGACTGTTATCTGGGAATGAGATTTGTATCGCGGTTGAGGACTGTTATCTCGGAATGAGAGTTGTGTCACGGAATGCGACTGTTGTATGGGAATGAGATTTATGTCACAGAAGGCGATTGTTATCTGGGAATGAGATTTGTGTCACGGAAGGCGACTGTTGTCTGGGAATGAGATTGATGTCACGGAAGGCGACTGATATCTCGGAACGATATTTGTGTCACATACGGCGACAGTTATCTTGGAATGAAATTTGTGTCGCGGTTGGCAAACTGTTATCTGGTAATGAGATTTATGTCACGGAAGGCGACTGTTATCTGGGAATGAGATTTGTTTCACGGAAGGCTACTGTTGTCTGGGAATGCGATTTGTGTCACGGAAGGCGAATGTTGTCTGGGAATGGGATTTGTGTCATGAAAGGTGACTGTTATCTTGGAAAGAGATTTGTGTCACGGAAGGCGACTTTTGTCTGAGAATTAGATAGTGTCACGGAAGGCGACTGTTATCTGGGAATGAGATTTGTTTCACGGAAGGCTACTGTTGTCTGGGAATGAGATTTGTGTCACGGAAGGCGAATGTTGTCTGGGAATGGTTTTTGTGTCATGAAAGGTGACTGTTATCTTGGAAAGAGATTTGTGTCATGGAATGCTACTGTAGTCTGGAAATGAGATTTGTGTCACGGAGGGCGAGTGTTATCTCGAAATAAGATTTGTGTCGCGGTTGACAACTGTTATCTTGGAATGAGACTTGTGTCGCGGTTGGCGACTGGAATGAAATTTGTATTGTGGTTGACGATTGTTTGGGTACAAACATGTTAAATGATATTAATCGATTAAAGCATAATGTATTTTTGTTAAAAAAGGTCATGAGTGAATTGTTATCACTCTCTCATGGTTCACGCTTATCTTTTGTGCTTGGTGTAAATTCTGTAATCAAACAGTATTTGGTCAACATTTAGGTCTTTGGGCTAGTCCTTGGAGTTCCTTTTGCTTTATTTGTTTTTGATAGGCGGATTGCACTAATAGCTACCTAATCACAATTTTTTTTATCCGTTCAAACAGTAACATTTATTACCATATGAATGAAAGGCAGAATCAAACACAGTTAACAAAAGTAAGTTAGTTTGCTACAACCAGTGTAGACAAATAGGGCGTCCTTTTTTATTCAGCGTTGACAAAGAAAACATATTTCGACATCAAAAATACAAGGTACTTGTTTATTTTAGAACAGTAGGTTGTTCTACTTGATACGAGTTAATTGCTATTAAGCTGAATTGTGAAATGCAACACATTAAACGTAGGAGTGTCAGTGACTTATACAGAACAATTTCGGATAGGCTTTAAAGCAAATAATAGAAAAACGAATTGGCAGCACCAAGTTGTTTTAATTTTTCCGACTTGGCTTAACTAGTTTACTCATAATCCTGAAGCTTGAAGAAGACAAGATTACAACTGGAGTGGAGATTAACTTTCAAATATAATTTCTGAACAGTTATTTAGAACAAAAGAAAAACAACAACATTTTAAGTGTCTTGAGTTTTTTTAAGCAACACATGATAACAAAGTACAATAAATAGTTTACTTTCTTGAATGGAATAAAATCGGTTAATATCATTATTGATATGAAAAACTACAGAAACAAGCTCAGTAGCCGAAAGTTTACATAAACATAACCCACGTTTAATGGCACAGGGTAAACGCCAAAGACATAGAATACAAAGACAATCAATCACAAACTAGAAACATGGAACAACAGCACAAAACTCAACAAACAACAACTCATTTCAATTCTTATTTTATTTCCCTTGTGTGAGCAAAGAGTGACTTGTCGAGTTTAAGTAAAAGCTTAAAAATGTCATAGTTTTTTAGTAGTTGTAATAAAAGTATAAGTAGTGGTGGTAGTGGTAATGGTTGTAGTTGTAGTAGTTGTTGTAGTATCAGTAGCAGTAGCAGTAATAGTAGTACCAGTAGCAGTAGTAGTAGTAGTAGTAGTAGTAGTAGTAGTAGTAGTAGTAGTGGTAGTGGTAGTAGTAGTAGTAGTAGTAGTAGTAGTAGTAGTAGTAGTAGTAGTAGTAGTAGTAGCAATAGAAGAGGCAGTATTCTCAACAGTGTTTTTATTGAGATTAGTATAGAATAACTCAAAATGAGAAATAACTAATATGGGCGGCGAGGTTTAAATGTTATATTCGAAGATTCTTTAAAATTGCAAATATATATACGAATACTCATTATAGATATATATTGAATCAGCAAACATAGGCTGTTTTAAAATTATCAAAACTAACGTTTGTGTGTGCAAAATGTGAATGTCACTATTTATTTGTAGATTTATATCACGGAGGCTACTTAGCAACAAGGCATACAATCCATTCATGTGTTCGCGTAGCACCAGAATAGACACTTAGCAACAAATATTGTTATCATTATTTATTATATATATTAAAAATCTGTGTGTATGTGTTGTAATAAACTGTACTGAATTACAGAGCCACGCTGTCTTTTCATTTCAATACATCTCTGAGGCATACACTACCGAAAAGTATACCATTAGATAAATTTATATTAATCACGTTATGTTTTGTAAGGAGTGATAGCAGATTGTAAAGAAGTACATCTATGTATATGAGCTGGATGTACGCTTTGAATAAATATTCTGACCGGAACGTATCCGCATAGTATTACATGTACTTTCATAATATGATATACATAACATATCATAAAAATACAACTAAACCAACTAATCATCACATATGTAGACTATTCGCTTTAAGAGCGTTGATACAGCTAAACGTTTCGGTCTGACCGAGTCTTACCAAACATGTTATAAGTGTTAACGGTGACTCTCTCACCCTGTTTGTCTCGAAAATATTAATCTCGAATAGACTGAATGCGTGTTGAAATAGCGTAAATTAACTTCAGCGCTTCACACTGTTTACAAAGGGAACGAATAAAAAGAGGGATCAGTGGGACCTTGAGTTTGGACGACTGTCAGTATATGTACACACAAATTGTACATTGTATTATTGATACAAATAGGTTGGCATATGTGTGGTCTGAGTCGTTTGTTTGTTGACCTGCCCTTAAAGTTTCCATTGTAGAATACAATTAGCTTTCAGTATAAGTGCATAAGAATACCTCTAGCTGATGATTTACTGATGCAGGTAAGCAAAGCATCTTATAATGTTCACTGTATTGCTATTAAAGAGGGATGTTCATGATTCGTTATCAAAATCATCCATCTAAATGTCTAATATGTGGCGCTTCTTAAGAATCTCTCGTCACATGCGCTAAGTCTCATGTCCAGATTTTGATTCCGGGAGGTGTTGGACCTTCTCCATGATGTGGGTCATCCAAGCCTTTCTCATGTCAGGAGAATATGTCTGGAGAAAAAGGCTCCTCAGGTTGAATCCAATGCCATATTTAGCTGCAAATAAAAGTCGATGAACTGACTAAAATAGTATTTAATATGTGTGGTGCCATTACTCGCATGATATAAAAAATAGAGTTATATAACATGATACACTTCATGATTAAGTTGGATGGTTGAAAGGTTAACAAGAAATTCTATGTCGAACAAAAAAGTGCCAATAGTTGCGTAATATGCAAACACGAGTTGTCTAACATGAATTCTTACGTAAATTTGATGATTAAAAACCATTGCATAAAGATTGAATACAATTCCTCAAGAATGCCTTACTATTTACTTATATGTACTTGCAAGAAAATCCTTTATCATAATATCTTCATTGAATAATAAAGGGCGTAAATTTGTATTGTATGCAACATAGCGTTTTCTTACTTGATTATTTGAGTATGTTGGATTGTTGAGAATTCTTTTCTATGAGTATTAATTGTGAATACACTCAATAAAGAAACTAAATTGACGTATATGTGCTTTTGTAGATGATTGATGAAGGCTGATTAAAACAAAGTCACAATGCATTACATAATGGTTTAGCCGAGATATCGATCTGAATGTGCTTCACTAAAACACACTTAGCCAAGGTGTGACGCCGACTCCGAGGCCGAAGCCAGGGCAACTAGTATAGTTCTCAGTTTCTGAGAATAGCCGAGCTAACTTCCATTCCTACCGCATTTGTGATTGAGATGTTTTAATGGACTTATCACTGTGTGTATAATGTAATAATATGCTTCTTCAAAACTTCCCATGCTATAATCAATTTTAGGTAAAAGTCATAAACAAGATAGTGTAATAAACAAGAACAGAACAAGTAAGTACCGACAAGGGCTCACTATTGTTTAGCCCGATTCATAACATTCGGATGTCTGTAGTTTTCCATATAGATAGTTTATTATCAGCCTGTAGGAATACCAAGTTTGATGTTCATATCTTGATTTGTGCTATAGAACAAAATCAATCTGAGCATAACGACACAGATAGTAGCGATGTTATTGGATATGACAATATATTCAAAAGAACTCAACACGGCAGATAGCAGTGAGTTGAGTCAAACACAATAAGATATAGTAAGTACTCAATACGGGTTTTACTGTAAATGCAGACACCTTTTTTTCGTACCTATTGGAATCCTAGGACATGGTTTAACGCTACCGTCGTCCGTGGCATAATGATATTTATGTACTTTACTGTTACATCCTGCAATGTAGTACACATAATACAATATATATCAAACCTGACGTCACATGATTATACAGTTATTAAACACTCATTAACGGTTAAAACCTGCTGAATATACAATATAATTTGAAACTAACTTGATATTTTGAAATTTTATGTCGGCTCATTTGCGAACGATCGTTCATTGTCAAGGCCTAAAAAAAGTTGTTTGGTTAGGGTTACATCCTTTTCAAAAATAGGTAGGGTAGGTAGCTTTTTTTTATTAGGCTTTATATAAGAATGTTATTTTCATCATTGGAGAATGGTGTTAAAGTTATCTTCTGTATAAGCATTTAAGGTTTTAAACATTATATTGAAAAGCAATTAAAAAAAATAATCTTTTTTTTTCTTTTTTTTTAGTTTTTCATTTTTTTTTTCAAACTGACAATAAAAACGGTAGGGTCGGCGCCTATTCCGTAGGTAGGGTCGGGTACCCCGAACCAAATGTATTTTTTTTAGGCCCAATGAGAAAATGAATCAAAATAAACATATTAACAGAAATTGTGGGACACTAAAGAAATCACAAGCGGATATACTGAGATGAAACCACTTGCTTTTTGAGTGGCTAAGAGAAAGTGTAACGTTCGGACTCATGTTCTCGTAGGTAAGTGGTGTACGAATATACACTGTACAAGATCATTGGCATCTGCTAGCTAGTTAATGACACCACTTGAATCTTGAAAAAAGCGTGTTTGGATATATTAACACCTCAACTGCCATTTTTTTAAATGCCTTTCGGCATAAATGAGCGCAACATCTTTAGATATGATCGGATCGCGTATAAAATGCATGTGTTTTGAAAATTGTTTATTTTATTATTGTGTCAGCAGGCCACGAAAAAAATCAACATGTTGAAAAGTGTTAATTTATGATTTGTTGTAATACTGTTGTCACCAGTATTTCAGTTTTATATTGAAGATAAACTTTGACGTTATATGACAAACAAAGTGTTTCCGGTTACGGTCGGGTCGTTCCATTTACATTATGGGTGAGACAGAAAAACTGAAAGGTTTTCTTAAATAAAATTCAGTATATTTTTACAATTCTGGAAATAGACATGAATAATTGGTGTAAATATAAGTACTGAACTGCGTGATTGATGTCATTATCGGTGATATGAACACAGCTGTGCTGGGAATCAAGGCCCGAGTCTACACACTTGTACCAGCTGAACTGCGTTCATACCCCGATAATGACATCAACAACGCAATCCATACCTTAAATAAAAGCAAATAATGGAATACTTACCAGTGCATTTTACTGCTGGCGGAGGTTGCAACGCGTTCCACATAGATTTCTTACAAGCGTCACACGTTTTTGGTGATCTATATTGCACGTCTTGAAACAGGTGACCTTTATAAGTGCGGTCTCCCGACATTTTCTGAAAGTTGTCTGCATTGTGTTGGTATATTGCATTTGTCCATATACTTGAACCCTGTTATTTTGTAAGTTATTCGACTTTAAGTCATAAATCATGATCACCGCTCGTTGTCAATCCTGAGTCAAGTAATTCATTAAATTACCACAGACTGGCATTAATAACAAATTTTGGAATCCTTTTGTTTTTGACAATCAGATGTTTTCTATTATAAATCAATTGAACATCAGTTGCGGGAAACACACCAGATATGTAACGATTTTGATATTTGGGATTTAGGGTATGTCTAGCGAATCTAGATATCAAATCTCTAAGCTTTATGGATACCCGCACAATATAATTTTTATAGATTTGCTACTAAATTAGCTCTAGCGACAAGGACTGTACCGCACGCATTCAAAAAATTTCGAGAGGTCAATGCAAGTAAGCTTCAATAAAAGCGTTCAAAGCAATCAGACGAGTTTAATTACCTTTTCTTTATCTAGGGACGATCCCTGTACCTTTTCACCTGCTGCGTCATACACCAACTAGAATTACAGTTCATTTGGCATATCAAGTGTCTGTCATTAATCCCTATTTAAACATTGATTAACTAGCTTTTATTCAATATCATGGATTGGAACGGTAGAAACACTATGACAACATATAGTTCCTCACCTTTTGTCTATTATACAAGGACGTCTATACACAAACACATGTACATGCTCAACATAATACCAAATATTAACCTAAGAGGACTGACTATAGCAGAAGAGAATCAAAACTAAAAATTATTATTACAATATTAGAGAAAATGGAGAACAAAGTGAAATAGAAACAATTTGAAAAATATGACAATCGATCAATGACAATCACATCTTTTCGTTATGTGTATAAAGAGATTGACAGCATCAAACAGCATCTTGCTTTCAAAAACGACGTCGTTTTCATATAAAAAAGGAAGTGGGATTATAATTTCAGTCAAGAGTTGCACAAAATTAAGCATAAGACGCCTTTAATTATTTTCAGAAGGAAGCGGTAAGTCGTCATTTGATTTCCACAGCTACAGACAGGTGTGGGAAAATGATATTTACATAAAAATATTTCATCTTGGACCAACAAGTGGTGCGGAGGCTAGTGTGCAGGACTTACAGCCGACGTTTTATTTTATAGTATCCGAGGAAAGGTAGGATAAGAAACCAGGAGCATCTCCTGATGCCGTTGCTTAGCTCGGGAGAGAATTGCATGCCCAAATGGTAGAAGATGTAGACAAATGAATTCATATAACATGATGTACGGGTTCATTATTTGGAAATGTTTGATAAGATTTAAAATGATCTTGTTTATCACTGTCGTATTGTCTGAGAAACCAAATTGGATAAATATAGGAGGGTGACCATTTTTCGAATTGTAAAAGAGAAGTAGCTTGTTTATGTGTTGTCTAGTGATGAGACTATTTCCATTCTGAATGATTTTGTACCACACGCAGAGATATCAGACGAGAATAACCAGTGACAATTTATAATTATCTTTTTCATACTGTGTACAATTAATACAGATAGCATCGGCATACTCAACAATCGTTCCGGTTAAAGAACGCAATATAACCTCAAGGGTTTTTAGCGAAGCTGTTTCATGATGTCAATTCTAGAACAAATCTTGTTTTTAATATATTTCATATGATCATGCCAATTGCCATCATTAGACAGTAAGAAACCATAGTATTTATATGATTCCGCCAATGGGATAGGGGCCGGACATGTGCAGAGGTGTGTGAATCGGCTTGTTTACTTTTCGAGATATAATCATTTATTCTGATTAAGCGGGATTTAATTTGACAAGCCATTTATAAGGCCAGAAAGTTTTTCTGAAATATCAGTTTGTGGTTAAAACCGTTTGTTTCATCATTTAGCACGGACAGCTCAAAAACTATGGATACGTATTTATATACTTTTGATGATCTGGCTCGAAACGTATTAAGCTTTACAGGCTCAAGTAGCTTATTTCACTTAGCAAACATACATACTTAAATTTGATTTCATTAAATGTCACATTCTTTATTGTGATTATCAAAAACATATTTCCTGTGACTATCATAAACGCAATTCCTATTTAAAGTCTTAAATCTCTAAACAAGAAAATATAACATGAATCATAGGGAAACAACAATATTGAGATTGGCATAATCCTGTTATAAGGGACTTAAGAAGTTTCGAGAAATTGAGGCCAGTCGATATAATTTAGTTTCTTAATTCCCAATTGTCTTAAGATGGTGATGGTCTCCGATTATGCTGATAATTATATTTATAATCCATAAGTAAAACATACGATTGGAATTCCAGGGGCCTTATTACAGAAGCATCTTGAGTTTAAATTGTACTTTTCCTTATATTGAACAATTTCCTTAAATGATTTATTTCACAGCTAGAAAGTGATATGCTTAGTGCAATTAAAATTTGGACATTGAAGCTTTTAAAAATGAAAACTTCATTTTGAAGAAAAGTATTTTGAAGAAATATCACAATTCCAAACTTTACACTTAAGTTAAAATATGTTTATATCGCATTTATTAAAGCGTTAACATTGTGTAATTTTTATGCGTTTTACCACAAATATTCTAGACAGATCCTTCTTTTTTAGTTCCCGATCCTCGTCCTCAGTGGTAGTTCTAGCGTCCTGAATCGAGCTGAAAATACCCCATACTGTATACTTGCAACCGTGACCTATTGCTTTAGGTGAAATTTTAACCATGTCGTAAGCCAAATGACATCAAATTGGTGAATTGGAAAAATATAAAACATCTGTGCTACTCGGAATTAGGGTAGACAATGTTCAAAATATCGGACCAGCTTACAATAAATTGTAATACTAGTATTACTAAACAACTGGTTGATTTTATGTATGATAAGGTTTCTTTTAATATTTAAATACGAGGAGCATATGTTATATAATGTAACAAGAGCTCGTTTATGATGACTGTTCGAGATATAACTTTTTATCGTTAAATATACATACATCAAGCATACTGAGCAGTTATCAAAATAGTTAAATTCCAGTTTTTTGATTATTTAAACAGGTCTTTTATGTATCCACCATAAGGACACTGAATTTTTTTGTAACTGACTGTTAACGCACAGAACATGTATCGATAACAATATGAATTACATGGATAAATTTTATGCCTTACATGGATAAAATTTATGCCATGTATGCAGTTGTCTGCAAACAGTAATGTTGGATTGCAACGAGTTTCCGAAATATTTAGGGTAATTTATCAAGTATACTTTTGAAGTGAAAATCTTCTCGCTTTTATAGACATTGAAAAGCTGTTGATTTTAACGTTATGACATAATGCAAACACTGTTTCAAAAACAAACAGTTCGTGCGTATTGCTAAAACGCTTAGGTAAAGAAAGTATGTTTCAACCAGTTTGTTTCTTGTTAAAGCATTTAGTTTAATTTGATTTATTGTCATTTAATTGTTGCTTTATCAGAGTGTACTAAAGTTCCTAATATATTTTCTACAGTAAAGGAGGGTCGCTTAAGATGTATTACTAACTGAAAGCCCCATGTATTACTCACACAATGTCTAGCACCAGCATCGGCATAGCTCTCTGCTTTTCCTCGAGGTTTTGGAAGAACATCACGTGATGAAGGCTAACAACCACAAACAGTTTATTCCAGCCAAACATTGAGACATTCAACCAACCTTCCATGTGGATCTTGGATTCCTCTGTAAACACGTAATTATTAACGGGTGATATTTGTCTAGTCCTATAACACCCGAGAATAGGTTCAAGACACATCATTGGAACGTTCTCTTAGTCTCTAACAATATTGTTTTACTCAGAAACCGGACGTGTAAAAATGCAAACAAGATTAATTTATTTTGAAGTGAGTATATAACTGAGTATACATATGTCATTTGTTTAAAAAAAGAATCTAATTTGCAAGTACTTGAAAATATTGTTCGTTTGTTTTAACCATATAATAATATATCCTAAGAATGTCACACATTGACTTAAGCCGATTTTAAACAACTTTATTTAGAAATGCAACGTCATTTTTCGTGGGTGCCAACGACGTTATGTTCCATGGGTGCCTACGATGTTATGTTTCGAGGTTACCGACGACGATATGTTTTGTTGGCGACGACGACGATATGTTTCGTGGGCGACGACGTTTTGTTTCGTTGGTGCCGACGACGCACAAAAAACAAGTAATATGATGGTAAGCAGTTTGTTAATTTGGAGAAAAATGACATATATGTTATTAAACCTTTTCCGAATTATGTATATGTAGGATAATAAGGGCACATATGTAGCATAACTTGAAATATATATACTTACAATACAAATATTGCATGTTATTTCTAAATATAAACTATTATATATATTGCTGTGTTTAAATTTACTGTACATTTATTTATTGGCTTACCAGACATCGGCGTTTTACATTTTAATTCTTCGATTTCACTTTCCTTCGCATCTAGTCTCATTTGTAGTAATACGTAGGTATTTTCTTTCATTTTCTGGGTCAAAACTGTCTCCGTATCTTGCAATTTACGTTTCTGAACAATAGAATATAATTTGTCAGCTGTAAGTATTCAATTTATTTCTTAAAATTGCTGAATGATGTTTATGACTTAATGTTTCATTTAATCAAATATACTTTACACGTATATCTTGTATATACAGGATAAATTGAATTCTTTGTAATGAAAGCTGAAATTAACTATATATTACGTTGATTGAAGAAATTATCAGGCTCGAATTAATAACAAATACATATTTCAAGTAGAATGTGAGGAGTACGATTCATGACTGTCGAGTAAAGCTATATTTTTCTGTAAAGGTTATGGCTAAGAAACGCGATACTGTAAGGCTTAAGCGTATGAAAAGAAACGCGTGACAACCACATTCCATAGTCATAAACCTGTTAAATAGTTGTTATACGTCACAGTGACACATCCTTCATATCAAACAATACAA
This sequence comes from Mya arenaria, assembly GCF_026914265.1. Taxonomy (NCBI): domain Eukaryota; kingdom Metazoa; phylum Mollusca; class Bivalvia; order Myida; family Myidae; genus Mya; species Mya arenaria. The sequence goes on from NC_069131.1 coordinate 59,335,896, forward strand.
AATCGATATATCCATAGTGCTTGATTTAGGTTTAAAGCTGGAAAATGAAACACGTATATTTCGTTTGTGTTTTTGTTGCTTTTTGCTTTCATCCCACTGTAAATTAATGTCTATAATACATATATCAAGATCCAATAATCTTATATAATTCCAATTTTACTGACAGTTCCAAGGCGGTACCTATCAGTTCTTGATAGAGACACCTCGTTTAAAAAAAATATATTTGAAGTGCGCTGTTTGTGATGAGGTAGTTCCATGTTTCTTATTTGCGACTGTTTGCTGTTGTGTTCTGTGTCATTGGTTTTGACCCTGTGCTATTAAAGGGGTTAATTTTTAAACTTTCGACTACTGGACTAGTATCAATAGTTTTTCATATAAATAATGATAAAGTCCCTACCGCCGTAGAGAGCCTCTGTCTCATGTCGTCCAATTCATTTTCCTTTCCTCTTATAATTTCAGCCAGTTTGTTCACAACCTGCATTTTTTTCATTTTCTCTTGTTTTAACCGTGTTTTTAACTCTTCCACTGCATCTGCCTTTGGTAAAAAAGAATAACTTTTGTAATCTTCTATTAGCTTTAATAATACTAAAACGGTATCTTTAAGGTGCGGAAAAATGATGGTTTCCTAATAATAATGAAAGGGAAGAATAATACATAAACATATAAAACACTTTTAAAGCTGCACTCTCACAGATTAAACTTTTTGCCCTTTTTTTTTGTCTAGGAACGAACCAATTTTTGCAAAAATCCATGGAAACCAGTTATATAAGATTCCTGACAAAAAAATAGATCGTAGATTGTTATATTTAAGTTCACAAATTGATGTTTTATGCAATTTTCTTAAACCGTTAGTAACGGTTTAAGCCATAATACATTGATTTTCGAACGGAATTATGTAAATCTACGATCTGAGTTTTTGTCAGCAATCTTATATCATTGGTTTGCAGATATTTACGCAAAAATTGAGCGCGTGCATGCCGGACACCAAAATCATCAGAGCGTGACGGCACGGAAGAAAACTTGCGGATGAAATTTTAAACTATGATCGAGATGCGAAATAGCGTCCCACTAGTTATTAAAATAATTCAAAATATGCTTATAAACAATTACTATGAATACTTTTGGTAAAGTCACAAAGACAAATAAAACATATTTCTATAGATTGTCTGAGATATATACTTATACTTAACCCTAAAACTAACCCTAACCCTAACCCTAACCCTATGAAAGTAAGTTGTTATTGCAATTTGAATGGTAGAACGTCGCAATTATTGTAAATCTGTCATATAAATAATATCAAATATCAAGCTCTTCAACAGTATCGAAATATTCCATTATTATCATAATCATCATCAGGTATTGTCATAAATACAGGCAGCATAAATATGAATCTAAGCACATATATCAGCAAAACAAAACTTCGAACAGGTTTGGCCTATCCACGCGGTTTCACTTCAAAGGGGCATTTAAAACATGACTAGACTTATCACCGGTGTAATAATTACAGCCGGAACGGCACTGCGATGGTATTTCACTTTGTAGAACAGTGTGCTTGTCTTAGGCATTAAAAGGTATCAAATGATTGTGTCAAGGTCAAAGAACAAACTGTCCTACAATGCCGCTTACTTTTCTGATAACTTCTTCTAAATATGACGACATTCTTAACAATAACCATTCCAAGGGCGATAATTCTTACTTTTCAGGGTCAATACAAAAATTTGCTGCTCTACTAGTCGTCATGCTTTTCATTTCTAAAAATGATAAAGTCGTCATAAAAACCACTGTTGAAGAAGTTCTTGTCACGAAGTGGTTGTCAACGTGAACATATACGATGTTATGTATGAGCATTGCAATACCCGAAAGTAGCTTAGATTAAGGTCAACACAATTGTGTTGAACACCTGCTCAAAATGCATGTTACTTCTTCACTTGATAACTATTCAAGAAGCTGGAATCACGAATGGGTCTCTCAAAGTGGATCGATTGTATGTAATGTATGTTCGTTGAGTGGGCAAAGAAAAGGTCAACAAGTAATATGTCTTACACCACATTTTATCGTGCCTGTCACTTTTACCATCTATAAAATTATTCAGTGCAAATAGTTGGCATCATGATATTTATATTGCAATATTATATTATGCATTTGTACATAAAATTGATGTCACAAGCGGATACACATGATGAATATTATATTAGAAAATGCGAGTAAATTTGTTATAACTAAAACGGTAAGTTCAGCTTATGTGTTTGATTAATTTCGAACCAACGAATATTTATATATTTGTAATATTGTTTTTAACTGTTTAAATATGTTATGGCCTTGGTTGGCAGAACAAATCGGTTCAATATTACAACTAATGAGGACTCTGTTTCGCTTCGAGCCATTTAGAATCAGCCCGACTGCCGAGTATATCCATCCCTTCTTTTTTATATTTTATTTGTTAAAGTGATGGACGGACGGACGGTTAGAATGCTGGATAAACTGAGGTACTGTTATAGTGAATTCAATAAAGCCATTTCAATACTTTGTTTGTTGGAAAATAACAATCATTTATATTGTTGAAAAAAATCGAAACAATAATCAATTGAATAATGCCTAAATACCTGTCTTCTATCATTGTCCGTTAACTGATGTTGTTCGTACACTTCATGCCTGTCAAAATCAATAGAATTTCAAGGATATACTATCATATTTCATTTGTAAACAACAATAAATTCTAAATGACAAAATTATCATTTAATTTATGCAAATACGATCAGCATTGGTTTTTAAATCGCAAAATTTAAACCAACTTCAGTTATTATCGCACCTTGAATTGATTGTCTCCAGCTCCACAATCCGCGTTTGAAGACACGACACAGTGTTGTGTAACTCATCTAAAGCCGTCAATGCACTAATAAAACATAAAGTGTAGAATATTTTCTAGAAGTGCATGAGTAAAAAAACCTTCATTAGATCAGTGTTGTCATGCTCTTAATAATAATAATTTGATTAAACAATAACGTAAGACAATGGTTTCGATTCATAATAATTTTAATACTTTTTGCGTACGCAAATGATATGTTAAATAATTGTATACCGTATGTGTTCAGAGTTAAAGTTTTATGTGCACTGATTGCCTGTAAACATAGTTATTCTTACAAAGATGTTAATATAGTATTGAAAACATGACAGGACAATATTCATTATTGTGAAAAGCGTAAGTATGTTAACGCTATTGGAAATGTGTTGAGTTTGGGCTTCAATTGACTAATTCCTGTTTGATAAGGTAACCCTTTTCATTTCATATTGCTGTGTGTTCACCGCGAAATTTGCATGCTGAATTTCAAATGATAACCTACTTCCAATAAGTTTTTATAATATATACATATATATCTTCATAAATATTTAGCAAAAACAGCCAGCAAATAAAAATAAAATAATCAAATAGGTAAAAATCTTACGTAATCTGATGTGTTTTGCTATGGTAAATTTCTGTCACCTCTTTGTGTTGCAAATCAGCCAATTCTTGTCTGAAATTGTGACATTGTAGCCAAATCAACAAAGCAGTATTTGGCAGTATGAAGCATAGTTTGCAGTGTGTTAGTTATATCCGATGAAAAGAATGGCAATGCTTTCTAACATAACATACAAGAAATATACATTTAGAGAATGCATATAGACACTTAATCATTATATTTGTCTGTATTAATGAATAAATAAATACTGAAATAGAACGTTTCTATCTGCAATCAAATAAGGTCAAAAATCAATCGCTTTTTTGTTACGAAAGGAAAATCACCTATAACAACAAACATAAGCATTTGAATGTTCACAACTGTTTTGGACTTAAATAAATTAAAAGCCTTCTTTGCCCAGTTCTACCAACCTTTTTAAAGGGAAAATATAGAAACGTGAATATCAGATGAAACTAGATTTTCATTGTGTGTTATTGCTACAAGTACCAATAAACGATTATTGTTTGCAATTGTATAATAGATTATATATTTTCCGATGAACGCAACATATCCGGATGTGTCAGCAGTGCACAAACAATTTCAAACAAGATGTTGAGAAGTTTTATTTAAAGTTTGTTCAATGTATTGTTGTCATAAGCGTATTTTTACAATACAAATAACAGTGATTTTTAATTTAATTACCTCAAAGATGTAGCCTCTGATTCTAAAACGTCTTTTAGATGCAAACAGTCATTTACTTCGTCTCTGAAAAAATAAGAACACATTTCCATTGACTCCATTGATATTGATATAATATCTTAACTCAATAACTAATATCAAAATAATGATGAATATTTGTATTCTTGATTATTAAATATTTTATATAGTTAGTATCATATTATTAATATGCATAATCCAGACGAAAAGGTCAGATACAAAAAAAAGCGAGTACTCAAGTCTTGATATCTCGGCCTCGGAAAATCTTAGAACCAGTTTGAGTGTGCTTTCCTTCCTCTCTATCTTTGTCCTGAAAGGAGATGCCGCCAAATCGTGACTTTAAATATAACAGTAAATTAATATGCTTTTCCTACGCATATCATAAATCAAAGCGAGCCGTACGAGTCTATCTTGCCAACATTCACAATTATATTTTAACGCCTACACATTGTGGCCAAGTGTGGTAAACATTTAAATATAAATAGCTCATCTTTATAGTAAAGAAAGGACTGTAAAGGTGGGAGTTAAATGGCGTTAACTCTTGAATGTCTGAGGCGATTTGGCTTCTCAGAAACTTTAAATTTGAAAATTGACAAATAGACTGTTTATTGAAATTAAAAGCTTCAAAGAGAGTTGTGTTGGTTCGTCTCAAATAAATAGGCATCTTTACATAAATTGATACCAAATTCGCAATATGTTCTTATGAGAACTGATATGTTAGCCAAACATTGGCGATTTATATTCCATACCTATATTATGTATACAGCGATTATGTTGATCAAAGGCGAGACCGCCAAGGATACGTGGAGGGTCATTACACCGTTACTATAGCGATATGAATTGCTAGTGCACTGGTTTTTAGCACAGTATGCCAATTTATCTTGACAATAGATGGATAAACATTCATTGACCGTCAATTTACATACATATAACAAGAATGCCTACTCAAATTTCCATTGACCAACACTGCATTTTGTGACAGACTATTTTATGATGGACTTTTGTGGGCTTTAACGGTGTTACTGCAACTGCTATGTATAACCGATGTTACTATCAGGGATTAAAAGTATTAAAATGCACTTTTAAGCAAGAGATCAGGACACTTGATAGACGCCACTCGACTAATAAGTCATCCACAAGAATGCGTACTCTAATGCAGATATTTCTGTTTCTGCAAACGTTTCCGCTAATTCAAGAGATCTTTTTTTGTCTTCTATGATCTTCCTGAAACATAACATACAGCTTTTACTCATAGGCTTATTCATGTTCGAGGATAGCATTTATTTTTGTAACACTAGATAAAACATCGTGTCAACAATATCATTGCACAGTGCATGCAACTATCTGGCGACCAACTACAATCAAGAAAGCTTACAATGGTCTTCATTTAAAGACTAGGGGTTTAAAACCATTCAGAGACTATACTATAAAGTTTAGGTTAAACTGATTGATTTTGCTTTACTTTAATTAGCATACTTAACAAGACTCTATCATTGCTTAAGAAGGTTTGTTCATTTGAATGTAGGATCAAAACCAATGTTTTTAATACTTTATAGATTAGCTCTTAATATCTCTCGTTAACACACATTTAATGAAAGGTCGGATAAGAAAGAGAAATACACTACCTACAAGATTATTGACGCGAAAAATTATGAATGACGCCAATTGACTTTAGTGTATTGTATTGGTGATGATGGATATGTGGTCTAAATTTTAGGCCAGTCGAGGTACCTAAAAATTAGGTCCGGACCGGGCATGCGCTTTTCAACTTTACGAGCGAATGGGAATCGGAGATATGTTTACCTCGTGACTGGTAACCGTCTGCGCGTAGAGCCGAAAAACGCATGCCAGGTTCGGCCCTTGTGCATACTCAAAACCACTGACGAAGATCTGAGAGTCGGTATATAAACAGTTTTCTTGGCAGAGTTATCAAAGAAAACTTCAAAAACGCTTCAAGTTTGAGCTTGTTGAGCGATTGCATCTTGGAGATAACTTCCATCTGAACATGCATGCGACGTATACAGTTGGTTTATCAAAATATTAGTGTAGATCTGAGCTCGTTTCCATACATATTCCTCGATCCGAATTCTGTTAACCTTCATTACTTGTGAGTGTTAAGTTTGTATAAAATTTTAAAAGATTTAAATATGTAAAAATATACGACTAAAAGTGGATGATTTGTTTATTATATGTATCATAGAGTACTTAAATACAGTTGTATGCTTCTCTGTCCAAGAGATCACCCTAGGGGTCAATCGCTCGAATCAGGTTACTACGGTACCTCGACTTGCCAAAAATGCAGTCCCAATACCAAGTAGCTGTGTTCTTCACAAGAGTTTGAGGATATACAACTCAATTTGTTATTGGCACAGGATAACTTTCATTTTTTTCTCTAAATGTTAAAAGCTCTTACTCCAGTTTCAAGATTTCCACACTTGCATATTTCTCGATGAACCTGCGTTTGTCTTTTTGTTCTTGAAGCTGAGACCTGGAAAATTATTTGAGATAACATTTCACCTAATGGCTGTAATGTTGAAACATTAATTTTGCAGTGTTTGGACATGCATACCATATGTTATGTAAGAGTTTTATTAGACAAAATACAACCAATTATATGTACAGTGTTATAACTGACAAAACATATTTACTCAAGTTTGTCTAATTCTTTGTCTGCGAACACTTCGGCTGTTACCTGGTTTTGTTTTCGTTCTTCTAGTTCATCTCTGTAGGAAGTAATTAAGCTTTGTGTTTATTTAATAATATTGTTTTTGTGTATTACAAATGTTCTCAAAAATACAATATATACGCATAGCGAGCGAAACAAGTCTTATTGGTTGACCGACAACTGTATGTGAATATGACATATAATAAACCATTAGCTATATTTAGGACCTTTTGCTAAATGTTATTTAAGAAATGTCTTTGTGCTTTGAGCCCCGGACATAAGGGCCAAATTAATAAACCTTATTATTGAGAACCATATGTTACTTTTTGGAAAATTGTTCATCAGAATGGCAATTTTCCTAACCATATATTGAATCAACATTTATGCGATTATATAATACAACTGCAATCAATTGAATATTTCAGATAACGTGAAATCGTACTTACTCTAACTTTGTAATTTCTTCATTTGCAATTGATTCTGCCACACGTTGATCGTTTATTTGCTTTTGAATCTGCTGTCTTATAAAAATAAAAGCATAGCATTTGTTGGCAAAATGCAAGAACAATAATGTACTTGCGGCTTCGTCGTTATTTAATGAGTCAAAGAATCAATGTTTAGAATCTTTTAAACGACGTGTACATGTTTTAATAATACTAACGTGTTTTGCTTAAATTAAGGATTAGGCAATTATATGAAAGAAAACGTAAAAGTTATGAATTTCAAAAATGCAAAAATAAGAAATACTCAAGGTAATCTATTTGGCTGTTCCCAAATTCTTCGGCCGTCCTTTGGTAACGTGTTCGTTCCTCTTTTTCAGATCTGTAAGTTAGGATGAGGAAAAGTTATTCGTCCAACAGTTCAGGAAACATTCACTTTTATTGACCAATAGCCATGACTACAATCATGAATAAGACGCATTGATTGAAAACAAGATAACAACAGTACACTAAACAGATTTTTAATATAAGGAATCAGTTCAATTCATCATAATATTCTATATAACGCTAGTAAGTTGTGGATGATAAGAATAACAATTATTTTTGCCAATATAAAGTTACTTCCCTAATGTAGTTTTTTAGATTTGAAATGAAAACGCATTCTTATATGTAAGTGAAATTGGAAAACAAAGGCGTTCCTCACAATTCTTGAGATATATATATATACCACAACATTTCTTTACACAAATATTGTATCTACACCATAATACTTTCTGTTTATATTTATCCTGTCAATTGCATACAAATCGATTCAATATCAAGCATGACCTACTCAATTTTTAATAGTTTTATATCCACAATATTAAACAACTAATTTCAGTTTTAAAACATAGATAGAGCCGTTTTCTTTCGATCTACCCAATATAAATGAATGTTTGTAAACAAGCTGTTGCATCATCTCTATCGGTTGTCGGCTGAAAGAAATCAATAATTACTCTCCAACTAGCGTTTCCATTACAGTAATAATTCCAAGGAATACTTCAATGAATGAACTTTACTTCAATCGATGATCATGAACTTTAACCTTATTACAAAAAATTTAACAGTTTTATAAACTGTTATTATGTCATATTAAAGTGCTGCAGAACGTTTCAAAATATATATTTATCTTCCTTTCTAATCCATTTTCTTTCCATGTATTGGACACTTTCTATCCATAATAAAGTTATTTTGATGACGTGAAAGAATTATTATAGCCTTGTTGAAAGATGAAATTAAACGGTTCTAAAGTGAACTAATTATTGTTTAATTTAATTTATTTCCCCATTCTTGAACATTCAATTTGATAATTATTTAGCTGAAATCATACAGACAATGTAGTCTTGAGAAAAAATACTCGGTATATATGAATGGTTTCAATCATACCTTTATTAAATTGACCGCTGGGAAAGAATAGTAACCTGTCGCTCTTTGCACTAGTATATAGGGGTGGTTGCAGAAAGTGAGACCCTAACATACATTTTGCTAGAAACAAGTCTTACTGTAAGGTCTGTATTTCGGCCTCTAAATGAATTTGTACAAGCTGCAGCATCGATCTCTCTTCATCGTCCAACGATAATGCACTGAAATCGAAAAATGCCATGTTAGATTATCAGTTTTGAAATAGAAAGTTGTAAAGTTTACTGGTTGACGGTACATTTCCGAACATGGCACAAATCCCGAACACCAGATAAAACACGCGTTTGTTTACCGTGATCGATTTTTCAATGATCTAGATCAATACAAAGGTTTGCGTTGGTCACATTTGCGAAGTTTCATCTTGTTTTGTTGAGTATTCTTCTAAAAAAAATGTTCAATGTTTATACCTTAAAGATCAAAATGTAGCACACTGGGGAATGACGTCAGAGGGCGCACGCGCATCTTTAGGTTTTTCAGTTTTGTTGACCTACATTTATGATATTTATAAATAGAAATCACGCTTTACATTTGAATTTCATGTTTTGAAAAACATCGGAAACAATAACAATAAATAACTTTGCAGCTAAGTGTTTATTTAATATAGCATACTTATTAATTATAATTGTATGACCATGTATTTTCGCTTTTCAAGTGTTCGGTATTTGTGCCCTCCATAGCATAAATTTAAAGGTGATTTACTGTCTATAAAATGAACGATTTTCGACATAAAATTGATGAGATCTTGAATCTGTACTTTGACAGATTTTGTCACATTAACCAAAGATGTTTCATACGCAATTTCAACTTGCCACAACAAAAACTCTCCAAGATAATTGTGAAAAACCACAAAAAGTGTTCGGATTTGTGACCTTAGCCAGTAAAGTTGAATAAAATATTATTTTCAAGAAGACAATTGCATAATAAATTTGAATTTGATTTAAGTGTTTATTACAGGTATGTAATGTAAGTCTTGGGATTTGCTTTTATATATTCATATTTATCATTTCATTGGTGTAATTACCCATACTCATTGAGGATTTGCCAATTTCTAACGAATGAGAAAACAATAGGGTTTACGTTTACAGTGTAACGTGCGTGGCCTGGCTTATTTTCAGCTTTATAAAATTATTTTTTCTTGGATCTTTGCTTATTTATTGGAAACATATATGTCGATTTGGACAATGAGTTAAATTTGTTAAATATTGTATAATTAATGCTAAATAAAAAAGAATCAAAATTTATAAGGTCCTTCTCAGCTTCACTTTTTTTATAAAATGGACTTTCAAACTATTTTCATAGACTGAAATGGTATTTTTTATTGAAATGTCTAGAGCCCATTACAATTTTTTTATGTCTAGGATTGAAAGTTCGGTACGCAATTCATAGAGTTTTACAAGTATACCTGCCGCTAGGACGAGCAGTTTTTAGACTCTTAGAGATATCCAAATATAAATTACATCAAAAATATTCTTTGTTTAAGCGACGGTACAAGAAGATCCAAATACCGGTGAACTACTATATGTATACTCATTTAGTCACGTGACTAGATAGGCGAGTCAAACTGGTTGGTCAGGTCCATTGTAATGTTTGTTCATTTACCGGATATTACCATAATATTTTGGTTTTCAACGTTAAATGAAAATAACGTTTAATCTTTTTACATCCGAAACACTAATAACAACCAGTTCTAAATGATTAAAATTTAAAAAAAAGAAAATCTGCTACAAAAAATTGTGTTATCCCTGATCTGACTTAATGTATTTTGTTTATTTTCATGAATTTCCGGAGCGTTTGTTAAAGGTGCACTCTTACTCCTAAAAACGATTTACCACAATTAATTATATTATTTAAATATTCCAGAAAGGATTAATTATTTTCGAAAACAATGGTTCTAACGAAGGATACCAAGTCAAATTTGAAAGAAATGAGCATAAAACTCGGTATTTGTACCCTATGAGAAGACAGTAGATCACTGTAAATATTTTAGTTTTCACCAATCATTAATATATCAATTCTTATCAATAAGTTTTGCGCTTTCGGCAATTACATACACGTGTACAATCATGTTATTAGTAATTAATATTCTCCACAAATGCATTATTTAGTGAGTAGATAAAGGTTTATCAGTCAAAATTGTATTTGTATTGATTTTGAATAAGAGTGTCACTTTAAACAGACCTGTTGTCGATCAAAATTCTAAATCGTGATAATAATTTTGAATTAGATATAGTCGTTTCTATTCAGATTCGCATTTTTTACACAATACTATTATTAATTAATGATACCCTAAAGCATAATTGGGCATAAATACAAATGGATTAAATAGTATTTCTCAATTTTGATCACGTTATCTATATTTCAGAAAAATAGCGTAAACAGTTTTAAAATAAAGGAACAGAACAATATCAAATGATATCAGTCTTGACTATTTGCATGCTACGATGTATACTACAACGATGACGTCACGGAATGGCCCAGTAGATTTTTTACGAGGGTCCTTTTTTAACAAAATAACTTTTACTATTGAACATTAAAGATTGATGCAAGAGGCGACTTAAATATGAATTGGTTTTAATATTTATGCGAAAAGCTACAGAAACAAGCTCAGTAGCAAAATGTTTAAACATAAACCCGGTTTAATGGCACTGGGTAAACGCTAAATACATAGAACATAAAATCACAAACAAGAAACATGGAAGAACAGCACAAATCTCCACAAGCAGCGCAGTGCATACATGCTAATTATATATATAAAAAACTAGGTATGTATATCAAGGATTGTTAGGTACCGCCTTGGAACGGTCAGTAAAATGTGAATTTACTGGGGGTTTAAACCAGTTGAAATGCACAAACCCCTCTTATCCAAACAATCCTAAATAAAGATAAAACGCAAAAGGTAAATCTTATCAAAGTATGCATTAACTTGAGGAAACAGACAAGAGGGAATAACACAAAATGAATAACTATTGCCATTATAGGTATTTGAATAACGCTGCTCACCTTGATTGTCTTAGTCTATCCGTCAGTTTTGTTAATACCTCTTCTCTAAAATACAAATTCATTCCATTGAAAATTTCACAGAGTTTATAGTAGTATCAAAACGTTTTTGTATACATTCCCAGCACTGAATATGTTTAAATATTTTAAAATATATAAATGTCATCAGCCATGGCCTGACGTTGCAACATGTAGTGTTGCACGTAAATCATGACTAATAATGATCGGTTTTAATATAACTGTGACCCCTGTTTTAATAATTTAGATGTGTTTGCGCAGATGAATATCAAACGTATTTGAAAAGCATGTTCAACGATGTAACGTTTATATATCAGTGCCATTCGGGTGACGTTTGCCTGTATTTAAACTAAAATGAAATGAGGTGTACACAACATCTTTAATGATTTAAAAGACACGTATATCAAAGGATGATAGATCTTACCTTATGTTCTTCAATTTCGTTTCGTTTGTTTTGTTTGGAGATTGTAAGCCAGCATAAGCTACATCATGGACAACAATGCTCCTAATTTTAGATAACACCTGTTCATCGTGCTCATAAACTGTTTCTAGTTCGACACTTCTTTGCTGTAGCTCAGAGGAGAGATCAGTAAGTTTCTTAACTTGCAATTCATTGACTTCAGCAAGTGCATTCAATTTTCTGTTAATATTTTCAATAATATCTTCGTATTGTTTTTGTTTTGACTGGTCAATTTCCATTTGTTCCTTTTGTTGGGCAATCCTTTCATCTTACGACTCTTTAAAAGAAAGTTCAACTCCGTTTAATTTACTTTCAAGTGCAAATATTTTGCCTTCATATTCAGTAACCTGTTTCCTTATTTCTTCTTCCCTTTGAAACCTTGCTTCTTTCAGTGTTTTTATTTCATCTAGTCTTCTTGTTGACGTTTCATGTTCTCCTTGGAGTTTTTCCATTGCAATTTCCAATTCGGCATTTAAATTGATATCATTGTTTTGTCTGCGCTGATGTTCTTCAATATGTTTTTGTAAAGTATTGTTTTGGGCATGAGCCTCACGTAACTGTTGTTCAATACTTTGCTGGGTATGAACTGCAATAAAATGGACATGGAGCAGACTATTATAATCACTTTTCCGTTGTTCTCAACTACATTACAGGCATTCCTTAACGAGATCATCAGGCAGTTAAGTTTTGATTCAACACAGTTTTAATGTCTTAACATGAAAACCCCCGAAAAGTGACAACAACGAAACCGAAGATAAAAACGATGGGATCAAACCGAATGCCTGATTTTTAGCTTCACCAATCAGCAAAACAAACCAACACAATAACAATACAAACATTTGAACACAATACATAACAAAACAATAATGGTTGTGTTTCCTTAAGGACATAGTAGGTAAGTGGCTGGCCACAAGGTACTGCACACTTGTTGAAGTTGCTTACACAGAGTAATTGTGATATTGAAACTCAAACCATAGCACACAATACAGTTTAAATGTACATACCAGTTGATAGCATTTTTTGCAATCCTAAAACAAACTTGTTCGGTTCACGCATCGCATCCTCAAGACATTTGACTGTATATTCCATGCTACCTTCAACCTAAATTCAACAATAAATTCTATGAATAGCTGCTAAATCATCATATTCAAAAAAAAAAGAACAAATGATTTGTCTATTTTAATGTGTTCTACAGAATAGGCAAATAAAATTTCAGTTGGTTTGTTTGGCTTCATCTATGTAATTATATATGTTTGTAACGATTGAAATATATTTAAGTGACACAGTGAAACAAATACCTGTGTAGTTATCTATATAATACAAACGTTTCTTGACGAACGATAGGTCTGACCAAATGAAGAGTGTGCTTCAGAGTTACTTAAATGGTATCGTTTAATCTACCTTATTACATATTGTTGTAACCACTTTAACATACGAACTACGTTAATTTTTAAGAACATCTAAATGGATTATGTATATTCAGTAAAAATTGTAACTTACTGCATCTGAACCTTGGAGTAAAGAAGGTTCTTTCTTTTGTTTATGAATATCATCTCGTTGTTTTGATATCAATGAAGGCTTTGGCGAGACAGGCGGGACACGTCTCGAATTCGTATCAGCTGCTAAAGAGCTCTGGTATATAACATGCATGTTTTAATCAATATTTGAATATAGAAAACAATTATTTTGTGCGAGATCTGACGCGGTTCAAATGAACTCCCATGCCAACTAAGCAGACGTACATGTATTTGTCCGAAAACACTTGATGTCTACAAACACTGTCGGTACGCGTAAAGATAAATCCTGCGAACCAATAGTTCGTTCAAGTTTAAGTTAACAATGAAAAATAAGTTATGTTTATTGCTATTGGTATTTGCCTAATTGCTTACGCTTGCCAGTGTACTTGCCATCTTATTGTTGGAGATGAGGATCTATTCCATACCTTGGACAGGTCACTCACAATGTCCTGAAGAATATGAATGAAAATAACTCTTACTTTAAAGTTTAAACTATAAGTGTATAGTATAGTTTCACTGTTTATGACAAATAAGGCCGTTTCACTTTGAGAAATGGACTTCAAGGGCAATCCGTCCTGGACAGAAATATATGACGTCAAAGAGCTAACATTATGCGCGAATTGTTTTAATTACAGATTTCATTTAACATATTTTTTTTAAATAACATTGTTTATTAAAATGAAGGTCGACAAAATAGTTCTTTCAGTGTAAAATATCAATAAATTTCATTTGACGACAAAAAATAACTAATTGTAATGTGACCTTTACAATTTTCTTTTCGGTGCTCAGACGTTAAAACATACATTTAGTTACTTGTATCTTACGCTGGAACAGACACTAATGCTAAACAGTTTTGTCCCGTTTTTCATATCTTTTCATTAGGCATCACTACTATAGCAAAGTTAAACACACATTGGTGAAATACTCACTGTAAATAATGGGGCAAGTGTAATGTTGTGCGCATGTAAACCATTTTAAAATACAGTTAGCTCTTTCTTAGTTTTAACAGACCGTGCTAAATGAATTACCCCCAATATGTTCTAATAACGACATTTTGACAGTTGTCTCTTGTTTGTTTGAATGTAGATGTGCATGCATCTTGGTTATTGTTTGAACACGAAATACTGTAAACTCTTTTTTAAATAAAGAAAACTACAGAGACAATCTGGACACTGAGGAGAGACAAAAAAGTACCAAAAACCCAGATCATACACGCATTACAAAACAGCTTTATCGCTGGAATATTATTTAATGCATTGTGTACAATTACGTGAGTTCTGTATCCCTCAAAGACCTAAATAAAATAAAGACAATACAAAATACATAAAAACAACAACAACATCTTTACGTTAATATTATTTGTTTTTGGTGTCGAAAATGAGATTTCGAACATCTGTTTTCTATACAATATGTTAACTTCATGATTTAAACACTGATTTTTTTTCTTATAATAAATTGAAATATAAACGCCCAGAAAATCGTTTTCATTGATATATGCCAAGATATCTATATGCCAAAGCAATGCTTATTGACATCATAACAAGACTTTTATTCAATGGCGATTTCTAACTTCTTACATGGATGTACGTTTATACCCACAACTAGTGACACTTTTTCATATTTGAAGTATTCAGAGAAAAGCAAGTTCGTTTGTTGTTGTTTTTGTTTAATAAAAAAATAAAACTCAAGCATTAAAGATGCACTCTTACTCCCGAATACGATTTACCACAATTAATACAAATGTTTTGATATACCAACAAGAATGAATAAATGTCAAAAACAAATAGTTCTTACGAAGGATACCGAGATAAATTGTCAAAGAAAGATGCAGAAAACACGATATTTCTACCTTATAATACTATAGAAGATCGCAGTAAATATTTTTGCATTTACCAATCATTTAATATTTTTGAGTATTCAGCTGTGAAATACACAGTTACAGTCTTGTAATCAGTAATTAAATTTTCTATAAATTAATTATTTTTGAAGAAGTTAAAGGTATATCATTCAAATTTGTGTATGTAACGATTTTGAATAAGAGTGTCACTTTTAATAATAAAACGGAAAATAACTTTGGCAGTACCTAACAATCCTTGATAAACATACCAAGTTTTTATATAGTATATATGCACTGTGCTTTTTGTGGAGTTTTGTGCTGTTGTTCCATATTTCTTGTTTGTGATTTTTTGTTTTTGTGTTCTATGTCTTTGGCGTTTACCCTGTGCCATTAAACGGGGTTTATGTGTAAACTTTTGGCTACAGAGCTTGTTTCTGTAGTTTTTCACATCAGTATTGATATTTCAAAAAAAAAATCCAATGTATGTTTATGGGATTTATACGTCTTGTAGTCAGTTTTCGATTTGGTCCCTGTCTTGTGTCTCTTAACAGGGATTAGTTATGAATTTTCGACTTCCATTGTATTGTGCTTCTAAATTAGGTTGATTTTTCTTAGTCGACGACTACGAGGCTTGTCCTTGTATATTATATTATATAATTGGCCCAGTAATATCATCGAATTATTGTTGCCAGATCCTAGAATGTTTCTCATCAATTATATTTGTTCTGTAACATTAATAATTTAAGGCAGATTCTCTAATGTTTGCTCAAAAAAGGTTTCGATTGCATTGTTTGTTGAAATTATCAAGGTAATTCATTGGAATCAAATAAGTGCATTCACTTTTTTCCCCACTAAATCTCAACCAAACAGTTTATTTTAAACATGTTTAATGCTTATTTTCTTCTGTATTGGCTACTGTTTGAAATGAGAAAATTAATGATAAGGTTAAAGATATAATTCATTCATAATATGTATATTTTTAAATATATAGATATATGGAAATGAAACATCTAATGATAAGGTTAAACATATTATTGATATCATATAATATGCATAATTTTTATATATAGATATATTAAGGACAAACATTTATTTTATTTTGTTGTGTGAAATACATGAAGGATAGAGTAGATATCTGAAGTATATCAATGATTGTTGCGCGTACTTAATCTAAAGTTAAAAACGGAAACTAATCTTGATATACTACAGTAAAGTTTTACACTGTTGTTTATTCCTGAATGACATGTTTAGCTATACATATAGCTATAACTGTTATGTTGTACTTCACTTGCTGGGTTATGAATTAACACACATGTATCTCCATTAATTAAAGTAACCCAGTCCGAAAGCTAACCACATGCATGAGTGACAACGCTAGTTGCTCAAAGCCTTTGAACATGACTGTATGTTTATGTTCTTGTAAACAACAGTACGTTTTCATATAAATTTATTCAGTATTTCGCTTTAATGCATTTTTAACCACTTGACCTTTAACCAAGAAAAAGACTTGATACATTATATTATATGATACATTACTGTTGTGTATAATTATATTCATAAACTGCAAATCAATGTTTAATTACATACACTTTGACAAATATAGATTAAGATTAGGGATACCTTCACATATGTATTTCCATTTATCAAACGATCGGAGTAGGCCAAGTGTTTTATCGCTGCAATCAACACATGAACTTACGGAGCACACAACACAAATTGAATGAAGTACTAAGATAACAATATAGTTGACAAATCCCATAAGTGCAATTATATAGCTATCGGTTGCTAAAAAACAAGTTATATGAACTTGATAAAATTTAGCCATTTTGATTCAAGCCGTTGCAGACAGTCTTAATATAAACAATAACTTTAATATTACCCATATTTTTATTATATTATTTATACGAGTTTTTATGTCATTTGTGTCATGTATTTATTATTACTAGGAAACACAAGGAGACAATGCATTCTTTAAGACGTTTAATACCAGACTGATTCATTCATGATATTCTCAGAACAACAAGGTAACGAGAGGTCAAGAGGCATGGACCATAGAGGTCATATACAGTTCACATGACATCTCCCCTTCTTGCAACTAGTTTCCAACCGTCAAATGTAAATAATGTAAGGCAAAACAATTTTGGGGGTGACGTGTAAGTTTTACTACCATAATGGGCTCCCAACACTTCATTGCTTGCCTCTGAGAGTGACAATTAAAAAAAAACTAAATGTTCTCTGTTTACTTTTCCGCTCCAATGAATTAGGACCTATGATAGTTTGAGCTTTATTCTATGATACAAAACATATAATACACTTTTTTATTCTAAATAAACCTTTTGAAATAATTATGGTAGCAGACCGCTGTGTCAACAGTTTACATAGGTATCTAACAATAAAATACATTCACTTGTTCCTGGTTGACAATATCATTCGGAATTTAAGTTATGTATATATACGTAAGAACGTTAATATATACAGGAACTACTTAATACGTATATTTACATTCAATCGCAATACTCTTTCTCATCATGTTTATCCCAGAAATCGTCGAATATTTTCTCTTAATATTTTTGCATGACTTAGACAGAACTTATCATCGGAGCAATCCTATGACGATGACTAAAGTTGCTTTCACTGGAGTAACAAAGAACCTGTTCCCATTGGACTAATTATAGCAAGCCGAGCAATCTCTCTTTTCTTTGTGAATATGTCACTCTTGATTACTTATACATACTTCCATTCGTTAGTCGGTAGTATCTTGATCTTCAGATATAACTCTCAGTTTTTGTCAAGTTTGATTAGGACAAAGCGTCTTTATAATGGTACGTTGATATATAGATTATTGTAAATGTACGTTCATATATTAATGATTGTAACTGTTCATAAAATGCATATTATGTGGACAATAGCAAAAGGATATATGAGTAGATTTTATGTCTTTGATTGATAGTTGCTGAACTCAAATACAGAGATACATTTTTGGCTGTTCAGTATTAATTTAAGTGATTTGGAACTATCGATCTGTGATAACTATTTATCTTATACTATTTCAAATTTATACTCAAATTAAATGAAAAAGATTTTTTATTTGACTATACTGGCTAAGGTCACAAATCCGAACACTTTTTGAGGTTTTTCACAATTATCTTGGAAAGAATTTGTTGTAGTTAGTTAAAATTGCGTATGAAACATCTTTGGTTAATGTTACAACACCTGTCAAAGTACAGGTTCACGATCTAATCAATTTTAAGTCAAAAATCGTTCATTTTAAGGACAGTAAATCACCCTTAAATTCATGCTATGGAGGGCACAAATACCAAACACTAGCAAAGCGAAAATACATGGTCATACAATTGTAATTAATAATAATGCTATATTAAATAAACACTTAGCTGTAAAGTTATTTATTGTTTCCTATGTTTTTCAAAACATGCAATTCAAATGTATTTAGCGTGATTTCTATTTATAAATATCTTGTATGTAGGTCAAAAAAACTGCAAAACCTAAAGATTCGCGTGCGCCCTCTGACGTCATTCCCCCATGTGCTACATTTTTATCTTAAGCGTATAAACATTGAATGGCATTTTTAGAAAAATGCTTCATAAAACAAGATGAAACTTCGCAAGTATGACTAAGGCAAGCCTCTGAATTGATCTAGATCATCGAATAATCGATCACAGTAAACAAACGCGTATTTTAGCCGGTGTTCGGGATTTGTGTCCTGTTCGGAAATGTACGGTCAACCAGTAGTGCTTTTAACTTTTGTTTTATTTTTTTAACACTGCAAATGCATTCATTGGGAAAACATATGTTATTTGCGGCTCCATGCAACATTCTATGACTAATCTTTAATGCATTTATGGACATTTTAAATATGTACTTGAAGGAGTCAGCTAGGATAAATTTAACGGAAATTTTGATCCGGATGGTTCTACAAACAGCTTCTGTGACAATCGGATTCGATCCGCTTGAAAACACGGATTGTTCGGTGGAATGCCTTTTCGAATTTCTGCGAAAATTCACCATGTGCAACTGCTCGAAGGTGCAAATTAAAACATCCCAGGAAGACACAGGACACAAGTTGCGTTTCGCTATGGGAAGTAAAGGAAACATTGCTAACTTTAAATTGACACTCTTATTCAAAATCAATACATACGCATGTATACCAAACATCACTTTTGACTGATAAACCTGTAACAACTTACTAAAAATGCATTTATGGAAAATATTAATAACTGATAATAAGATTGTAACCGTGTATTTAATAGCAAATTGCGAAAAAAATATTAAATGATTGCTGAATGCTAAAAGATTAACTGTGGTCTACTATAGTCTCATAAGATAGAAATAACTTGCTTTATGCTTATTTCTTTCAAATAAAGCTTGGTATTCTTCATTAGTACCATTGTTTTCGACATTTGTTCATCCTTTTAGGAATATTAGATTAATATTATTAATTGTGGTAAATCTGGAGTGCATCTTTAAGTGGTAAACACATGTATATAAACGTTATATTTTTCTTTGAAAATGGCATAATGTTCTAATACTCTCATTGCTTATGTTTTTTCTAATCAGATTTATGTCAGCATTGTTACCCAGAAATGCCATCTATAAGGTTTTAAACAACTCTTGTTAAGTGAGATATTGGCTTCAATTGATATTTCTGAGTAATCATATGTTCTATTTGCATTGTAAATAAAACACAGACAAACGATGTATTAGAAATAAAGACCGAAATTTTAAGTAATTGAAGTAATCGCTGGTTCGTGAATGTTTCTTTTGGGGTTCTGTGTAATTGGCGTTAAACTGTCCCTTTAAAGGTGGTTTAAGTTTAAACTGTCGACTACAAAACGTGCTTCTGTAGTTTTTCATATAAATATCAATACAAAGCTGTAATATACTCAGGTAATACGGCTAGAGCGAGTTTCGTGCTGCGATGCAATTTTCTCAGGCAATGAAGTTTACAACCAACAAAGAATGACTCATCGATCTTAACAAGCCGTTGTTGAATCTCGATTAGATACGTGACTGTCTCTAGGAAGCACTAAGTGGAAGAAAACTATTCGTATCAAAATATTACAATACATCAAATTTTATATTGATACCAAACCAAATACGTGTGCTGTAGTAAAATTCAGATATGTCTGCACTGATTGTATGTACACATTTTACTGTTATTGTTTATCAATAATGGAGATTTTAAATGAGTTTCCAATGTTTACAGTTAGTAATGTTCAAGTGATATTTTAAATTATATAAACACGATACTCGTACTTTTTTGTTTATGACATTTTTATTATCAGCTGCCAAACAAAAGAATTAATTTTAATCTACGTCATTTTAGCTCGTTATTATACAGAGTGTTGCATACTGGCCAAGACAACAAAAACAGAGAGACACTCAACGCCATCTCATTACATAATATGTTTGAATTGCACAAGCAGTGACAACATAATAAACTCATTGGCGCGAATAATAAAAAATTGAAGTGCCTCTTTTAAAAGTGTGTAATTCTTCGAATCAAAAATCTACACATCATGCATATTTTCCTTAAATGAAATATCAAATATTATGAACAAAGGCGCTGCATTTACGGGCTTAAAGTGTTATTGCCGGACACGTGAAAAGTTTTCAAATTATGTAATTCGATAAAACAAAATCATTCATCTCAGTTAAACTCACCTTCACAGAATTTAATCAGACTAATTTGCTCTGCTTCCAAAATGGCAGTTCGATTTGTTATTAGTCCAAGTTCTATATAAACAAATATGGCGTCCAATGTTCACTGTTCATTGTAGCATGGAATGCGGATTAATATATTCAAATTCCATTCCATAGATATTCAGTTTCAGCGTACTTAGTGAATTTGTTGGGTGTCATAACTGTTTTAATGACAATAAGCAGTTTGCTACATACTGTATTGAACAGTATTGAAACTTACTTTCAAATATAGTACTATTTTAACGCATATCATATATGGAAGTGCCGATCAAAAAGTATATGTACCTCGGGTGTTTCCCTTTTGACTTGCATAGGTTAACGGAGGTCAAACTTCGCCGTTAACATGTAAAACTTGCTCGCCGGCCTGCACTCGCTTCACATGAGCAATGACTGACAATCTTTACTGGATCCGATTTTAACGGTTCAGTGGTGCCCCCCAAAAATATTGCTATCACTCCGGCAAAGAAAGGAAGTAGTCCTGGCTATAACGTGTTTGCCGAAAAAGGACTTTCGTCAAGCTACGCTGAACTTCAAGCCCTTACTACTAATGCTTAATGTTGAACAGCATTCTCTAGATGTGTACATATAACCCTAGTTTAAACATATACTGTATAGCAAATTACTTGTAAACCTTGGTGTCGTTGAACACTTGGTAATCTGTGTTGCAAAATCAGTTTTATTCAAAACATAGACTTTTAAACAAATACAACAACAATAATCGTAGAGAATGGCACCTTACATATTTCGACAAGTTTTATATTACAGTATGAGACAATATCCGGAACTGAAGGAATCCTTTAAATTAAAAATGATGTCGGTCAAAGTAACACTTTCTAGAAATTTTTAATGTTTATTTCGACAGTCAGACATCAATCATCTCTGTTATATAATACTTAAGGATGAAAAAGAACGGATTACACAAATACAATAAACTATGTATGCATTAGTGTCAAAAAATGACAGTTTGTAAGTATCTTTCATGTTTTTTCTGATACGTGTGAAACACCAACAAGCAGACACGTGCGACAGTAAAAAGAATGGCCGAGTAATGGTTACGCAGCGCATACGTTTATTTACGCTCATCATGTCTCGAATTAATTTGAAATTACAGTCGGCTTCAAAGAGTATTTTTAGACAAATCGCATTCTTCAGACTGCAAATGCGTTTTTAATGTTAATTGTGTATTGCTTTTCTTTGAAAATGTTGCAATTTAAATTGAGAGCTTCTCAATTAAGGCAGAATTTCGTAAAACAATCGCGATTGCTTTCAAACAGTCAATTGCTTCATGTACGGTCTTGTGGTGATTAAAATTCATTAACGGTTTTTTACCAAATAGTCAATGGAAAGCACTTCAGTTGCTGAGTTATATGAGAATGTCACCAAGAAGCAACAATCTATTTATCATAAGAACGTCTTGAACAGGCTGATACAAACGCATGTTTATATTATCAAAGTACTTTTTTTTCGTTTGAATGCAAGTGGGATAACAACAGCTTTTGGATCGAAATTTCTGTTGTAGAATGACCACAATACTATTACACGCCAAGCCTATATCGCATAGTATGCACTGCAATCGGTAACATACTGTTAAATGGGCATGAGAATTAGAAGCCCTGAGTTCTACATGTATGTGTTCAACACTCTCAAATTCTCATATTTGATTGGACAGTTTTGCACAATATTTTAATAGGATTATAGGGATACAGGATTAGAACTCTTTTTTAGTAAAGCAGGGAAAGGGTTTGCGTACTCAAGGCTTTGGAATGTAGGGCTTGGGTTTTACTTCCGGCTTCCATGTCTGGCCAGGAAGACTGGGATATTAACTTAATCAGTATACAGTTAATAACCAATTTAGTTGATTTGTTCTGCTGGGGTCTGTATATTTACCATATGTGAATTTTACAAACAAAACAATGAAAACGAAAACGCAAAGACAGAGGTAACTGATGGGTGAGGGGCCAATGCCTATATTAGGAGTTGATAGAAATGTTAAGGTTGACACTTGCACACGTATTATTGTAACCAAGGAGACGTAATGAACTTATGAAGGACGATTGATGGTCGTTTGCAGTATGGGAACGCTTTTAGCCATATTCAAAAACCGGCAAACACCTTCGAATGTGGATATCGGGTATACTGTATTGAAACGGAGATAAATTTAAAATGCAGCATTCTAAAATTGGCAAAATGTGAAATCAGGTATACTGTATTGAAACGGGGAAGAATTTAAATGCAGTATTTTAAAATTGGCAATATGTGAAATCAGGTATACTGCATTGAACGGGGATGAATTTAAATGTTGTATTTTAAAATTGGCAATCTGTGTAATCAGATATACTGCATTTAACAGGGAAGAAATTAAAGCTGTATTTTACAATTGGCAAAATGTGAAATCAGATATACTGCATTGAACGGGGATGAATTTAAATGCTGTATTTTAGAATTGGCAAACCGTGATATTAGATATACTGCATTGAACGGGGATGAATTTAAATGCAGTATTTTAAAATTGGCAAACCGTGATATTAGATATACTGCATTGAACGGGATAATTTAAATGCTGTATATTAAAATTGGCAAAATGTGAAATCAAGTATACATCATTGATCGGGGAATAATTTAAATGAAGTATTTTAAAACTGGCAAAATGTGTAATCAGTACAATATAGTAGTAGTAGTAGTAGTAGTAGTAGTAGTAGTAGTAGTAGTAGTAGTAGTAGTAGTAGTAGTAGTAGGAGTAGTAGTATTAGTAGTAGTAGTAGTAGTAGTAGTAGTAGTAGTAGTAGTAGTAGTAGTAGTAGTAGTAGTAGAAGTAGTAGTAGTAGTAGTTGTAGAAGTAGTAGTAGTAGTAGAAGTAGTAGTAGTAGTAGTAGTAGTCGTAGCAGTAGTAGTAGTAGTAGTAGTAGTAGTCGTAGCAGTAGTAGTAGCGACTGTTAAGAACGCTAACGGCGACGGCAGCCCAACCAACGACAATAAAAGAACATTCTACGCCGATAAGAAAGGCAGAAACTGAAAACAACGACAACAAGAGTGATTGTAGCGGCGATTATATTTGAACTAACAGCGCACGAAATGTACAAAGCGAGTGTGGGGGGGGCTTATTATGGCGGCAGTAATAGACAGGCGATGGGATGGTAACACTTACAATGTCATTTATAACAATGGTTGCAGGAGCAAAAACATCGAATTGATAGCCAAGGTGGCATAACTATTATTGCCTAGGTATCTAACAGTTCCTTTTTGAAGCAGGTTTTAAACACAATCTTACAAACACTAAACAACTGTCAAAAATAATAGTTTCAGTGAACTACCAATCCTATGTTTTTGCAAGAAGTTTGAAAATAATCCCATTTTTGCTATTGTATGTGTCAGTTACTTAAACAATGAAGTAATTTCGGTGATTGACCTGGTGGTATTTTGTTTACATTTAAAATGCTATACTCCTTGGTTCAAGCTTATTACACATTTTTTATTTTCAGGTAACTAATCGACTCACAAAATATTGACCCCTGACTTAGCTTAATAGTGTCCTTACATTCTAGAACATCAAGCAAACCAATACGTGCGCCGGGAGAACTTTCCAACTTACCGCGACATTGTAGTGGTACTATCATGCTTTGACACTAGATGTCGAGGCAGCGATCTTGATATAAGCCGTAACGGTAAAAGCGCATTAAAGCTGTGTTTTGGTAACGCTAGGAATTCCTCAAGATACCTTTAGCTTATGCTGCATTTGAGATTCAACCTAAGTTCACCCTACATTAAATTTGGTGACAAATTTAGCTAAGTCTCGATTTAGTAAGACCTTGCACCTGACGATACTAAGATTTTAAAAGCCAGCAGCGCTGGTATGCATTCATTATCTTCAAATGTGTTTCCAACTTTTCCGTTTTTTAACCAGGTTTTCAACGAAAACCGGGTTATTAGAATGAGGTTGTCGTTGTGCGGGCGGGCGGGCGTTCGTCAAACATTGGTTTCTGTTCAATAACTTTATTAGCATTGATAGATATTGACGAAAGTTGGTGTGTAGGTAGCTTATGTGAAGAGCTAGCTTGGGATTGCTAAATAGGGGGAGGGGCTAAGGTCAAGGTCACTGTTACTTAAAATAGAAAAATGTTTTCTGCCCAATAACTTTAGTTAGCATTGACCGATATTGATGAAACTTGGTGTGTAAGTTGCTTATGTGAAGAGCTAGCTTGGGATTGCTTTTGAGTGGGAAGGGGCTAATGTCAAGGTCACTATTACTTAAAATAGAAAAATGGTCAAGGTCACTGTAACTTAAAATAGAAAAATGGTTTCTGCCCAATTACTTTAGTTAGCATTGACCGATAGTGATAAAACTTGGTGTGTAGGTAGCTTATGTACAGAGCTAGCTTGGGATTGCGTTTGAGGGGGTTGGGGCTAAGGTCAAGGTCGCCTGTTACTAAAAATAGAAAAATGGTTTCCGCCCAATAACGTAAGTTAGCATTGATAGATATTGATGAAACTTAGTGTGTAGGTAGCTTATGTGAAGAGCTAGCTTGGAATTGCTTTTGAGTGGGGAGGGGCTAAGGTCAAGGTCACTATTACTAAAAATAGAAAAATGTTTTCCGCCCAATAACTTTAGTTAGGATTGACAGATATTGATGAAACTTGGTGTGTAGGTAGCATGTGAAGAGCTAGCTTGGGATTGCTTTTGAGTGGGGAGGGGCTACGGTCAATGTCACTGTTACTAGAAATAGAAAAATGTTTGTTGCCAAATAACTTTTGATAGCATTGATAGATATTGATTAAACTTGGTGTGTGGGTAGCTTATGTAAAGAGCTAGCTTGGGATTACTTTTGAGGGGGATGGGACTAAGGTCAAGGTCACTGTTACTAAAAATTTAAAAATGGTGTCCGCCCAATAACTTTAGTTAGCATTGATAGATATTGATAAAACTTAGTGTGTAGGTAGCTTATGTACAGAGCTAGCTTGGGATTGCTTTTGAGGGGGGTGGACCTAAGGTCAAGGTCACTGTTACTAAAAATAGAAAAATGGTTTCTGCCCAATAACTTTAGTTAAGATCGATAGATATTGACGAGATTTTGTGTGTAGGTACTAGTAGCTTATGTGAAGAGCAAGATTGGAATTTCTTTTGAGGGGGGTGGGGTCAAGGTTACTGTTACTAAAAATAGAAAAATGGTTTCTGGCCAATAACTTTAGTTAGCATTGATAGATATTGATGAAACTTAGAGCGAAGGTAGCTTATGTGAAGAGCTAGCTTGGGAGGTGGGGTCAAGGTCAATGTTTCTAAAAATAGAAAAATGTTTTTCTGCCCAGCAACTCAGTTAAAATTGATAGATAGTGATGAATCTTAGTGTGAATATAGCTTATATGAAGTTGCCCATAACAAAAACCTGGTTTCGTCGCATTGCAGCGCTTCTAGTTTAATACCTCAATTGATATATAATAGCCAAAACTACTATATTTTGCGTAAACAATTATTCACATCCTAACTTTTTAAATCTACCAGTTTAAAACTCGAACAGTGACTTTTCCCCAGTAGCTTATACTGTCTAATATTTTGGTATAATTTCAGGCGGGATATCCGTATCCTACTTTGATAACGTTAATCACAGCGTAACCAGGATAAAAGTTGTTTTAATTGGAGATCATCCTTGGCAAAGAAATAGCATACCGGTAAGGATAAAACAGACTTATCATTTAAGTGATAGAATTGTGTAAGTTTGCAGTGGGTAAAATTGTGTAAAATCAGCTGGGCATGATTGAATATTGAATAAAATACTGCAGTATAGCATAGAATGTGAATATTTTTATATCCATGTACACTATGTATAACAAACTATTTGAGATTTGTGGAAATCATCGCATTGTTTATGAACTATTTTAACA
The DNA here is from genome assembly GCF_026914265.1 of Mya arenaria. NCBI lineage: Eukaryota > Metazoa > Mollusca > Bivalvia > Myida > Myidae > Mya > Mya arenaria. The sequence goes on from NC_069131.1 coordinate 59,363,037, forward strand.
CAAACTTTTGTTGTTACAATTATTGCTTTTGTAGCAATTAGCATGAGTATATTAAACTCCACAGTCATACAAAAAAATACTAAAATAATCGAAATACTTCTCGAAATATAATGTATAGCTACCCGTGTAGTTGGCCATAAAAGTCGTAGATGAATTCTCATCGACATGTTATTAAACGTATACAGAATACCTCGACGGCGACGAAAGTGGTCAATAAATGGCATGCATGTTCCCGTTCTTGTTAAATATGTGTTAGTTCGTTTATACTTCAAATGGTATGTTTTTAAGTATTTATTTATATCGATAAGTAGTCGGAAAGTACATTAAACAATCCTTAAATCAAGATACTTACATCTAAGCAGATATTTATCCACACAACGTTTACATAAGAATACATTCCCATCAAGTTACTTTACATCAACATATGAGGAAAGGTGTAACATATTGAGAGTATCATTAAACACGTATAAACGTTTTAACAATACGAATAGACAGACAAACAAAGGGTCTATAAACCCACAACATGTCTATATTGCTACAAAAACACAACGGTCTAAGTTGAAAACCGAGTAATGCCATTGATACAATCACCAAATCAAAAGGTCTAGGATAAACGCCGATTACTTACGTATACATGTACATTGTAACAAATATCAAACGCAATAAGTCTAGGTTATATACCAAGCATTTCCTTTTAACAACCCCCAAACATAATATGTCTGGGCTGCGTACCGAGTATGGCGTTTGATACAAACGCAATAGGTCAAGGCGGTATACCGAGAATTGCTCTAGATGCAATAGAGCAAGGCTATATCACGAATTGTGCCTTTTTATAATCGGTAAGGGTACATACCGAGTATTGCCTTTGAAAAACTTGGCGATATCAGAGATTATTACCAATTTACATATGTAATTACATTTCAAGACATAACTTTAAACAATCCGACGAACATTTATAAGAATCTTCATAATTCTTAATTTCAATACATTGAATAAATAAAACATTCTAAAATATTGTTAACGAATCCTAATGAAACATTATAAAACTAGTATAAGAGAAAGAACAGTTTTTTATTGACACATACATCAGTTGTAAATAATATAAATATAATAGATATGGTTAAGAACATCAGAGAAATCCGATGACATAGTGTGTTATAGCACAATCCCATCTTTTCAATTGTACTATTTGAGAACGGCGATTCATCACTTACCTGTATAAATATGTCAATCATGGTTAGCACCTATGTCTAGGCCATACCTTCCACACATATAAAAGGCCACTGAGTCCAGATACCAGGCACATTCATTTCCGAATATTTACCGGCTTGGTGACATCTTGATCTACAGTCTACCGTTCGGTTTCCATCGAGTTTGTTTAAGGACAATTGCAAAGCGTCTTTATAATGGTACGTACAAATATATAACTATTTTGCCAATTTTTTAAAATGTTCATATATTTACATGCATATTCTGTAGACAACTGCTCAAAGCATATACGTGTAGATTTTGAGTCTTTGGTCAATTATATTTGAAATCATTTATGAACCTTTTATTATACATGTATTTTCAGGAGTCAACTAAGATTCTTTTCATGGGAATTGCCATCCTGATGGTCCTTCAAACAGCTTCTGCGACATTTGGCTTCGATCCTCTAGAATCCACGGATTGTTCAGTGGAATGTCTTTTTGAAACACTGCGAAGGTACACCATGTGCAACTGCCCAAAGAGGCCAGTTAAGAGAACTCGCAGAAAGCACAGGAAACAAGTTGTGTTTCGCTACGGGAAGTGAAGAAAATAGTACATTGTCTTATTGGTAAGTACATATTATTCATATTATATAATTTCCATTTTAAAAGAAAAAAACAAATTTATTTATATCGTTGTTGAACTGTTATGAGCTGTTGTTCGTCTAATCGGATTCATGCTAGCTTTTTAACCTAAAACGTATTATCTTTGGTGTATGCAAATTCGCTTTGTAAGTGATATAGACCTATTTTCGATTGATAACTTTAGATATTTCTTAGTGGTCATATTTCCTTTTATTATTTAACAGTAGTTTGAAGTGGTCGACAAATCCTGTGGTGTAATGTTCAGACGAATCGGATTGCAACCAATATCAAAAGAATATTAGAAGGATTCCACGATCAACGTTACTCATGAAGCAAGTACAAGAAGTGAACAAACTACATGTAAACTGAGCTAACGATATGTGGAATGATATTGGAATACTAGTCAACATTAAAAGCATCGCCTGATGTGTCTTGAAATACCGTTTGTAGTAGGCATGAAAGCTACAACAGAGAAAGGGCGAAGCGATATTAACACGCTTCATAGACCTAAAAGACAAAGAAAGTAGTTTGATAGTAACATCAAATTAGAAACGTTTGTGTATTTGACACTAATTTATATCTGCACTATTATTGTAATTGATAATCATTAATAATGATTTCAGATGAGTTTGCAGTGTATACATAAATAGTAAGTTACATGTATATAAACTTGGTGATTTTATGTAACATTTGTACAAAATAAAATACGAAACAGGTACATTTAGCTTATTTGTTTGTTAGGCATAATTGTAACGACAACAATTAACGGAGATAATAATCGACTTTAGTGTAGTTGTTTTAATGCAGCTTTTTGCATAATGGTCAAGCCCATACTAAAATAGAGACATATAACGCCACTTGTCAACACATATAAAAAACAAATATGAAACTATTGTCTTTGGTTATTTCACCTTGGCATGGACGGTCAACATTCAATAAGAAAGATGTCCAAAATCGAAGCGAATGAAGTGACTGCCTTTTCTAAAAAGAACTAAACGAATTAAAAAAAATTTAATTAAGAAAATCTAAAAATCGAGAGCTAATAAATGAGTACAATTATGTTAAAATGATTGATGTTAAAGCGCTTTATCTTATATGATTTGAAACTTCAACTGATGTTTATACAGGTCAAGCGGTTGAACACCTTTAGCAGTAAAACAGCCTGATTGGACTTTAATGAGAAGTCATTTCTGTTATTTTATATTATGTTGTAGTTTTTTCATAAACCCTAAAGCAGATGAATAATAGACTTTTACGTTTAAGACTTAGTTAAGACTTAGTTATTAGTAGTGTTCAGTAATGCCCGGAACTATTTTAAATTAAAAATACGTTCAGTTAATCAATAAGCTATTCCATATAGATGTTATGGATAAAAACGGCTGGAAAGTTGGATAACACATATGAAATACAATTTATATTGCACCTGGGAACGACATATTATCTATATTGTTTTTTCCTGTGGTTCCGGCTTTGTTAAAAAACAAGACCCTAGCGCGTAAGACTAAAATTAAAGTATAGCAGCCGAATATTTGTTCGTGAGAGTTGCATGCATTATATGAAAGCAGAGTATAGATACTTTTTATACAGTTTACAACGGCGCAAGTAGTTTAGCAACCAACATGTGTCGCACCTTCTTAACAACAATGTATGTAGACTTCGTGATGTGTGCTTTAAATTCAGGAAGTATTTATAAACGTACAACTTATGATAATGGCATGTGCAATATATATGCAAAATGCTACAGAAACATGCTCAGTAGCAAAAAGTTTAAACATAAACCCGGTTTAGTGGCAATTGGCAACGCCATTGCTATCGGGAAGTACTCATACAACCTCTGTCCTTGGTGTGAAAGGAGAAACAATAATAGGGCGGAGTAGTCTTTTTGGCTACATTATTTCACACATATATCAAGGATTTAAGCTGTTTATTCGCAAACGCATGTATTGGATGTAGGCATACGCTTTATGTGCAACACGATCTCACGTACATTTGCAAAACAGTAAACACACAAAATAAGTATTCGAAACCATGTGTTAAGGGTTCAGCTAGATATTCTCAAACACAGATACTTTAAGCGATACTGCCGTAAGATGTATTCCTAATGCAGTATTTAGTTGTAGTCCTAAACATCTTCCGTATGGTCAGTCACTTTCTTACGTGATGCCATTCATGACTTTCAATTTAGTTTTTGAAATAATAAAATAAAAAATACACTGTTTTTCGTAGGACAAATGCAGTTGCGACCGTACACAGTACACTATTAATTACGTGAAGGAGAGTTTGGGTGGAGTTCGACCCTCATGGGTTTTGAACGCATGAAAATAACATGTAATATACGCAAAGGCTGATAGCTACATCCTCAATAATATAGGAATAAGATATTATTGAGTTGGGCGGCGACATCCCGCATGATTTGGTGTACTTTTTACACAGGTTCGTCACCAGCATGTGAACTGTGACCAGCCTACGTAGTGAGACCGGTCTGTATTGATAAGCAAACCTGTGGAAATATAATCTGAGTTTCATGACCAATCTGCGGTGGAATACCAGCCTGTATAGTTTGACCAGTCTGTGTAGCACCACCAATATGTAGTGGAATACCAGTCTATATAGTTTGACCAGTCTGTGTTGCATGACCAATCTGCGGTGGAATACCAGCCTATATAGTTTGACCAGTCTGTGTTGCATGACCAATCCGCGGTGGAATACCAGCCTATATAGTTTGTCCCGTCAGTGTTGCGTGACCAATCTGCCTCGGTCGTCCAGCCTGTATCGGCATTGTAAAAGTCAGAAATCATATGGTTCATATACATCGGCATGGTTACAATTCGGTCATGAATGTTTATATTATGATTACCCCCATACTTTTTTGCACTTATTTTATGTAAAATCTTAACATGTCATTTGCTGAAGTTCAACTTTCTTCACTGATAGCAAAATTTGCTTGCTCTTTACCTTAATCACATTCATGTTGCATAAATCCCTTTCTAATTTCAATGTTTCACATTTGACTATTTGATTCGGTAGATTCTTAGGCAATTTTATCTTTCAACATAAAGTTTTTGGAGTTAATATAGTTTCTTGCACTATATTTGCTTGATAGCTCAGAACTTGCAAAACACAAAACTGCATTTTTTTATATTATCTTGTAAAACAGGTATCAAGAATTGATGATAACCTTTGCTGTATATATTGAGTATGATAAGTTTAACTTATGTCTAATCACTTTTTGTCAAGAGGAATTGTATTAATGATACCCGTGCCCCGTTGCTAGAGCATTCACATCTTAAAGCAGGTTTCGGTTACACATTCCCTCTTCGTTCTGAAATTCGTCCTCGAATTTCGGAGACAAAAGTCAATCTGCAATGACCTTTAGGCTTATCGTGCAACACTGGTCCCTCGTTGGGCGCCAAATGAAACATACAACACAAATTGCTATGTGCACCTGTCGGGGTTTGAACCCACGACCTCTAGCCCTGCAAGCGGACACTCTACCGCGTCGCTATAAAAGTTAGCTCTACAGCAATACAGTATAAGTGCTGCAATATACATATGGAAAACCCAGTTACACATGGTTGATCACCCAGCACGTTAAGCTCTGCGTTAGGTTGTAAATGCTATAGTGACGGGGCATGGTTAACATTAATGGAAACTTTAATGGAAAAATTCGCTAGTGCTCTCGTCGGGTTTGATACAATGATATTTTTTGGACATAAACATGTTGTCACTTTTTAGATATTTATTGTTAATTATACCCACAATGGCAGAAAATGGGAAGTGTACTCAGGTAGGAAATAGTTTACATTATTTAGACTGTAGTTTGTCGGCAAATGTGTTTATTGGAAGTACATCAGTTGTCTACAGTCAATATGTACAGTGTCTATATATATGTAATCTTATGATTTACTGTGTTGCTGCTATTCATATTTGTTAAAGGTATGAGACAATCGAAACAAAAAAATAATTTGATATAATAAAGAAAACAATAATTTAACAGTCACGCATGACAGATACATGTCGAAAAGATACAGCTTACAAAGACTTGTTTCATAGAAAATAATTCCATATGCAAGAGATGTTCCTGTGCATTTACGTCAGCAAACACACTGAGAAAGGTGAACGAACGTTCAAAGGTTAAAGGCGCATTCAGGTGTTTAGATGCGAATGCAAACGCCCAATTGATAACAAGGGAGTTTACTACATACATATTTACACCTTGTCTTCTTCACGTGCACGCTAAGGGAGGGATCAAGTTTTTCCCGAATGCTGGGAAGCAAACAAACACGCTGCATAGGTAGCTTTTCACTAATGGTCCATATTTAAACTCGTACAATATTGTGAAAGTATGAGGGAAACTATCTTGCAAGAACAAACATGGTAACCCAACATGTAACCATTATGGTATTTTTAGAGTTAATGATCAAGGCCAATTAAAACCAACCAAAAGACAAAACTCAACAGACAAAAGACACATAGCAAAACATAACTTTGTATTCACTGGTAAATGTTGCGGTAAACTTTGGATAAAATTCATTTTATATATACTGTGTTTCCTCGTTACGGTTAATCGTAAGCGTGCTCTAAATATATGAAATAAGGGTTGATTTTTAATACGTTATTTCAACATAAAATATGTGCATATCAGAAAAAGCAAAAACAAGTACAGATGTATTGATAAGACTCATAACCAGATATAATTCATATCGTTGACTAGATTTAGCATATATATTAAGCATAGATATAATCGCAATAACAGTTGTTTTCGTAGTATGATTGTACTCTTATACGTCAACACAGTATAAAAAAAAACTTAAGCTTAGTAAAACAATTATTGGGTTAGTGTGGTAAATAAAAATAGTTTGTTGACTCGAAAAAATAAGGAAGCAATTATGAAACAGATTCATCTCTATTATTTGGTGAAGAATTAGAAGTATCGAAGTCAGTTACTTGTAGTAGGTTCCATTTATTGGAATGAATCAAGAAGGTAAGGAAGTCAAGAATGTTAAAGTACGTTTTGTGTCTCCAAGTAGTCACCCTTTGAGCAAACACATGCAAATGCATTAAAGAATGAAAACCTCAGATAAGGCATCTGTAAGAATATAATAGAAACCCACAAAATGAAAATGACACTCAGAAACATGTTATCGCAATTCATAGAAGCACATGGAATGAGTCAATATGTAAATAGAATGATGGATGCATTTGAGAGTCGTTCTTTGGCTTCAAAACGCAAACATGTCGAAAGGGTGACAACTTTTCAAGCTGATCATATACTTACTATACAGACTTGTCGCGCTTCACAGACTGGCCAAACTACACAGATTGGTCTCGCTACACAGAAATATCGACCAACGAAGATTGTGCACGCCGAACGTACTAGTCTTTCACAGTCTGGTAACGCTACAGATAATGGTCACGCAACGGAGAGTGCTTGTCCCATGTAGATTGTTCACGCTAGACATATTATACATGTAGATGCCTTCAACTGTATAATGTTCAATAGAAAGATTTGTGCAACACCGTTAAATAATGATTAGTATCTTATATACGCTAACAGCGTCCGATCTTCTTACACATTTGGTATTTCTTTACCACCCTGCATTACAAAACTATTCCCTAATTGGTGGTAGTACGGCAATTAAAAAACTGCTTTTACAGAAGTTCAATGTAGTGTATTTTATATCTCTTTAAAAACGTTAGCAGAGATATAGGTAAGCACGTGGTTCGTCCTCAAAAGGGAAGCTATGCAAAAATTATACAGTTTCTTCCACCAGATAACCATATAACTAACTAGTTAATTAAGAGATTTACTAGTTACGTAACTAGTTAACCTCTTAATTAACTAGTTAGTTATATGGTTATCATAACGGGAAAAAATGCATGTTAATGCCTACATCTGCCATCCTTTTATTATTTTACAAGCTTAATGTTAAGTGATTAACTAGTTACGTAACTAGTTAATCACTTAAGTAACTAGTTAACCACATAATTAACTAGTAAGTTAAGTGATTAACTAGTTATGTAACTAGTTAATCACTTAAATAACTAGTTAGTTATGTAGTTAACTAGTTAATCACTTACCACTTATCAAAAATATCGCTAACTGGTAACTGGTTAACTAGTTACGTAACTAGTTAATCACTTATCTAACTAGTTAATTATGTGGTTAACTAGTTACGTAACTAGTTAACCACTTAACATAAAGCTGGTAAAATAATAAAAGGATGGCAGTTGTAGGCACTAACATGCATTTATTTCCCGTTATGATCTTTTATTTATTGAAAAAATTAACTAGTTATGTAACTAGTTAACCACATAACTAGCTAGTTAATTAAGAGGTTAACTAGTTACGTAACTAGTTAACCTCTTAATTAACTAGATAGTTATATGGTTATCTGGTGGCAGAAATATGCCACCATACGTAATATATCTTTACTGCCTTTTAAACTCTTGAGGTTGTATGCACACTGCCTCTCTTATGTAAAGTCTACCCTTGTATTAACCATCGGACCGGACCCTCCCCATTTTACATGCCGAATACTCCTGAAATAATACATAAATCCGGCTTACCAAACCTTCCTTTAGGAAACAGGCCCCCTCCCTCTTTACGTTGAGAAAATTCCGGAATAACTATTCCGATCCTGCGTACTGTAGCCGCATTGAGGAAGGAGATCCTGCGTCCTGTTCATACGAAATAGCCCCAATTATAGTTTACCGATCCTGCGTACGAAAGGATGTAGCTACCCGTCTTTTCAGTACAGGAGTAATCACATTTTTTACACCCATCATTTGCATACAAAGAACTGCCGCAATTAGTATCCCATTCCTGCGTCTTCAACACTTAAGGCACTTTTATCCAGATTTTAAAACTGGAATACAGATACGGATATGTGAAAACAGGCAAACATGTCTTAATAAGGAAGAATTTAACTGCAGTATTTTTAAATTTAGGTGTTGTGTTTTTGGAAATTCTCTGAAATTAAAGCTATTATTGTTTAAAGTATATATTTCTATTTATAAATAGAGAATACATCAGAGGTTTGAAAACGGAGAAAGTTTATCACGCGTGCAAGTAGAGTGCTCCGCAAGGGTAACTACGTGTAAGATCAAGTACGAGTTTGCTGTAATAACATAAAAAAGATATCTTTCAATTATGTCAAACCAATATTTTACAAGAACAAATCATCAGCGGAAACATTGTTGAACGGTTTACAAACGATTCAGCAATATCCAGCCAACATCATTTAATAAGCTTGTCAATTTCAATTATTTATACACTCTTTTGATCGTGTACTAATACACATCATATTTGCTTTTAAGTCTATTAATAAGCAAATGTTTACCAAATTCTTGTCGATGTTCCTCAGGAGTAATGGGTTCGGTCGTCACAGCTTTGCGCCAAATCGTGTACATTCTTATCATCTACATCACGTTTATCAGCGTATTTGTTTAAGCAGTTTGTTGGAAACGCCCAGTCATGCATAACAGTCACAATAAACACGTGTTCAGCAGAAATTTATGTAAGTAATGCTTTAGATTTTATAAAGGCTCAGTAGGCACGGGTAAGGCAGGCATTAATGTAAGGGCTGCTATAGAGTTTGTAAACGTAAAGTAATTTATGTGGATGACGTGCTGGAGTGTAGTAGTAGTAGTAGTAGTAGTAGTAGTAGTAGTAGTAGTAGTAGTAGTAGTAGTAGTAGTAGTAGTAGTAGTAGTAGTAGTAGTAGTAGTAGTAGTAGTAGTAGTAGTAGTAGAAGTAGTAGTAGTAGTAGTAGTAGTAGTAGTAGTAGTAGAAGTAGTAGTAGTAGTAGTAGTAGTAGTAGTAGTAGTAGTAGTAGTAGTAGTAGTAGTAGTAGTAGTAGAAGTAGTAGTAGTAGTAGTAGTAGTAGTAGTAGTAGTAGTAGTAGTAGTAGTAGTAGTAGTAGTAGTAGTAGTAGTAGTAGTAGTAGAAGTAGTAGTAGTAGTAGTAGTAGTAGTAGTAGTAGTAGTAGTAGTAGTAGTAGTAGTAGTAGTAGTAGTAGTAGTAGTAGTAGGAATGGCGACGGCAGCTCAACAATTGAAGGGTTGATAACCGCGGCAAAAAAGACGAAAAGGCGATGGGATGGTAACAAAGGTACATATCAATCATAATTTGAAGCAGCGTTTAAATAAAATGTACCAAAATTAGACAGCCGTCAAAAACAATTGTTCAGTGTACTACCAATCCTTTGCTTTTACAATTGGTATGGATACAATCCCTTTATGTTTCCATTGTATGTGTCAGTTACTGTAACAAGACGTATACATAATTCTCCCACCTCAGATAAGTAGATCCAATAATTTAACCATGCTTGATCTTCTTATCTTGCTCACGGGCGAAGATAAATTGCCCGTATGGAACTCCTTTTTTTATGGTCACCACATTGTAGTTACCTCCCTTGTTGAAGATTGTCGTCTGTAGCATCATGGAAACCTTGTCTTGTGGCAATAATTAGAACGCTAGTTAACTATTTCTCGCTTCTAATGTCACCATAAAACAGTTTTCACGCACCATTCAAGAAATAATGCTTCACTCTCCTTAGGACTATTTAAAGACCGATTTGACTATTAATATAATCGGAATCACTGCGCGCATATCCATGACAACCACGAATTATTATTTTCACTAAGCACAAAAGAGTTCCAGCAAAAAACACAGTTTTACTTAATTATTTTTAACTGAGGTGGGAGAAAAAGCATCTACCATACCCGCTCGTGTAAGATAGGTTCATCCCGACCCTCGCGCAGTGTGTTTTGCGGAAACTCGGTAAACCTCGTTTCCGCAAAACACCCTACGCTCTCGGCCATGGAAGATACTTATATTCATTTAAATTCGGAGATTGACCGGGTTGACCTTTTTTAAAATTTAAAATGCTATAGTTCTAATGCAATGCTTGTAACACATTTCTATCTACTGGTTACTAACCGACTCAAAACAAAAAATATGCTCGTTTTTTAAACCATGACACTGCAAAAGTGTGTGTTTGTGCGAAGTTATAGTCTATATATTCTACAACATTAAGAAGCTCAAGTACACTTCACAAGATCAGACAATGTAAACAAGTACGTGCATCGGGATATTACTGCATTTTACCTCAATGTTGTAGTGGTAGAACATCGCGTAAACATTAAATTTCGATTCAGCGATCCTTTTATTGGCCGAAACTGTAATATCACATTACAACTGCGCTTACGTAGCGTTGAGAACTTGATGAGATACCTTTAGCTCAAAACAGCGGCATTAGAGAATTAACCTTAGATCATGCTGGATTGAAATTAGCGGAATTTTTGCAAAGGCTAAATAAAGGAATACATTATAAATAAAACCTGTTTAGGGGCACGAGCTAACATAAAGCTGGTCCAATGAAATGAGTTATCTACTCATTTTTATTGCGTACACATATACAACATATTTGCTTTTCATCATCTGAACACCCAAGTTTTTATCGAAATTAAGGTCGATGTCCCTAGGTTCCATCATAGTCAGTTTTGTATGATGGGTTGGGACTTTCTATTTGCATACAAAACAACATATTTTGAACAAAACTGTGTGAATATTTATTCGTAACATTACGTTGATGAGTGTACTTGTTTCTAGCAGTTTGTTGGAATAGTTAGTTGAACAACGCCAAATCACACATAACAGTCACAATAAGCACGTTTTTAGCCAGAATGTATGTGAATATTGTTCCAGTTTTGTGGAAAAGGCGAAACATTATCGGAGAACGGCGTGTGAGTGCAACTTTACATAATGAGCTGGTGGTAGTGTTGGTTAAAGTGGTGGTGATTTTGGTGGTAGCAGTGGTGGTTGTAGAGGTGATGGTACTGGAGGCGGTAGTGGTAGTGGTAGTAGTGGTGGTGTTAATGGTGGTGGTAGTGGTAGTGGTAGTGAAGGTTGAGGTAGTAGTGGTGGTATTGGTGTTGAAAGTGGTAATGATTGTGGTAGTGATGGTAGCAGTGGTAATACTGGTCTTGTGGTAGTAGTGGTAGTAATGGTTCATTGTAAGTTTGATATGGGCGAGTTAATGAAATCGGAGAGTGTGAAAGAAAATGATTGTAAACAACCGCTAACGGCGACAGCAGCTTAAATAACGAGAAAGATAGACCGTGTAACGCCGAAGAGAAATATAACACAAGAAAAGAAACATAAAACAACCGCAACTAAATTGATGAAAGCGCCGTTCACAGTGGTAATTGAATGTACAATAAAGATTGGAGGGTTATTTATGGCGGCAGGAATAGACAAAAACACGATTGATGGTAACAATTGCAATGATATTTGCTACAACGGGGGCAGGAGCGAAAACACTTAGGATGGGATTGATAACGAAGGAGTGAAATATATTCTGGCCTAGGTACAAAACAATTCTAAATTAGATGCAGGATTGAAACAAAATCTTACAAACACTAGACAACTGTCAAAAACAATAGTTTCAGATACCTACCTATCCCATGTTTTTGAAGTATGAATACAATCCCTTTATGTTTAAAATGTATCTGTTAGTTATTGTCCCAAAGTACAAAACAATACATTTGATTCGGATATTGACCGGGACGAAAAAAGCATATTTGACTTGCGCTTAGGTAGCGCTATGAACTCGACGAAATACCTTTAGCTAAGTTGGCATTTGAGATTCAACCTTTTACTCTGTCTGAAATTGGTGACAACTTTCGCTAAGGCTATATTTAGGAAGACCTACATACCTTCATCTAAGCAGATAGTCATCTAGCTGAACCAAACGTTTACATAAGTTACATAATAGACATCGCATCATTTTACTTAAAATCGTAGAACAACACATTGAGAGTTTCAAGTCTGTACGAAAACGTATAAGCTTTTTAACAAGACAAACAAAGGGTTCATAAACGCACTACATGTCTATATTGTTACAAAAACCAAACGGTCTAGACTGAAAACCGAGTATTTCCATTGTTACAACAACAGGCAAATATCGATTACTGTCATTGTTACAATCCTCAAACGCAATAGGTACAGGCTAAATACCGAGTATTGCCTTTGTTACAATCTCCAAACGCAATAAGTCTAGGCCGGATACCGAGTATTACCTTTGTTATAGACCCAAAACGCAATTGGTCTAGGGGATATAGCGAGTATTGCCTTTGTGATAATCTTTAAATGCAATAGAGCAAAGCTACATCATGAGTTGTGCCTTTTTAGAACCTCAAAACACAATCGGAAAGGGTACATACCGAGTGTTGCCTTTGATACTCTAGCCGAACATAAGATGTCTAGTTTACATACCGAGTATTGCCTTTGATACACTGGCCGAACATAAACTGTCTAGTTTACATACCGAGTATTGCCTTTGATACTCTAGCCGAACATAAATTGTCTAGTTGGCATACTAAGTATTGCCTTTGATACACTGGCCGAACATAAACTGTCTAGTTGGCATACTGAATATTGCCTTTGATACACTGGCCGAACATAAACTGTCTAGTTGGCATACTGAGTATTGCCTTTGATACACTGGCCGAACATAAACTTGCTAGTTGGCATACTGAGTATTGCCTTTGATACACTGGCCGAACATAAACTGTCTAGTTTACATACCGAGTATTGCCTTTGATACACTGGCCGAACATAAAATGTCTAGTTTACATACCGAGTATTGCCTTTGATACACTGGCCGAACATAAAATGTCTAGTTTACATACCGAGTATTGCCTTTGCTAAAAACTTCAAACGCATTATATTTGGGTTAAATAACGCGTATTTCCTTTGGTACAACGATCAAACGCTATAGTTTTAGGGTACATACCGAGTTATGCCTTTGGTATAATTTTCAAACGCAAAAGGACTGCACTACATATCGAAGCATGCTTTTGTTAAATCTACCAAACGCAATAGGAAAGGCCTAAATACCGAATATTGACTTTGTTACCATCTCTAAATGAAATCGATAATCTTTTAAGATATTTCAAATATATAATGCTAAAATTTACATACCTAGAATTATGTATAATATCCACCATCCAAAAGCTATCTTAATAGTACACTCTTACCTATTCTAAACAAATCCTAATAAAACATTCTAAAAGTAGCATAAGGGAAAGCATAGTTTACTTCAGTGACTCCAGGTCACATACCGATGGAAAAATATTATCATACAAAAAAATACTAAATTAGGGACACACATATATGTCACTTAAATGAAAATTTCAATCATGATACTTATAATACTCATGTTCATCCCGGAAGACTATTGTAAATAATATAAATATAATAAACATAGTAAAGAACATCAGTGCAAACCAATGACATGAACTGAGGTTGCAAACACAACGTTCCCATTGTACTATTTGTAGACAGCCGATTCATCACCCTTCCCTGTATAAATATGTGAATCATGGTTAGCACTTATGTCTAGGCCATACCTTCCACAAGTATAAAAGGCCATTGAGTTCAGATATCAGACACATTCAGTTCTGAATATCTATCATCTTGGTGACATATTGATCTACAATCAACTGTTCAGTTTCCTTGTAGTGTGTTTTTGGACAAAGCATATTTATAATGGTACGTACAAATATATAAAACTTTTTTGCCATTGTTTTAAATGTACATATCATTACATTCATATTATGTGGACAACAGCTTAAGCATATACGTGTAGATTTTAAATTATTTATGAACCTTTTGTACATGTATTTGCAGGAGTCAGCTAAGATACTTTTCACGGGAATTTTCATTCTGATGGTCCTCCAAACAGCTTCTGCGACATTTGGCTTCGATCCTCTAGAATCCACGGATTGTTCGATGGAATGCCTTTTTGAAACACTGCGAAGGTACACATTGTGCAACTGCCACAAGAGGCCAATTAAGATAACCCGAAGAAAGCAAAGGAAACACGTTGTGTTTCGCTACGAGAAGTGAAGAAAATATTGCAATGTCTAATTGGTAAGTACATATATTCATATGTTATCATTTCCTTTAAAAGTCACAACCAGCTTTACAATTTAATTTTATCGTAATTGTACTGTAATTAGCTTAGCTGATGTTCGTCTTATTAGATCAATGCTTGCTTTCTAACCGAAAACTTATTTTTATCTTTGGTTGATGCAAGATCGCTTCGTAAGTGACATATACTTATTTTTAATTGATAACTTTTGATATTTCTTAGAGGTCATATTTTCTTTTTATTTAACAATAGTTTGGAGTGGTCGACAAATCATCTGCTTCGATGCAAATTGCTCAGACGAATCGGTTTACAACCAACATCAAAGGGCATTTGAAAGATGATGCGATCAACAAGTCAGTCATGAATCAAGTGCAAGAACATTGTTGTTCGTATAAAGGCCAAACATCATGTAAAATGAGGTTACAATAGGGGGAGTGATGTTGGAATAGTAATCAACGTTAAAAGCATCGCCTATTCGTACTTCATGAGGAGAATTTACCTTTTGATGCGAACTTATTGAGAACAAATCACTCTTTAACCTTCTAATGTGAAGATATTTATGAGAATGTGATTTGTCTTAAAATACCGTTGTAGAAAGCAAGAGAGAAACGGCAGCGAAAAGGCGAAGCAATATTAACACGTTTTAAATACAAAAAAGACAAAGAAAGTAAGACTGATAGATACGTTTCTGTATTTGAAATGTATTTATGTCTGCACTGATATTGTAATTGCTGAACATTTATGAAGAATTCAGATTTGTTTGCAATGTTTACTTACATATTAAGTTACATGTATATAAAAATGATAATTTTATGTAACAGTTGTACCAAATAAAACACGAAACAGGTAAATGTAGCTTATTTGTTTGTAATGGCATAACTGTATCGGCGGAAAACAATAGAGATAATGATGGAGATAAGGATCGACTTTTTTTGTTGTTGTTATAGTACACCTTTTTGCATACAAGCCCATACTAGAGTACATAAACACATAGACACATAACGCCACTAGCCAACACACATAAAATAAATATGCATCTATTGTCTTTGGTTAAGCCACCTTGTCATGGACGGTCAATATTCAATAAAAAGATAACCGAAATAGAAATGCATGAAGTGACTGAATTTTCTAAACAAAACTAAACGAATTAATTAAAATCCAATGCAGACAATTTACCAATTGAGAGCTAATAAATGACTATAATTATGTTAAAATGTTTGATGATAAAGAGCTTTATCTAGTTGATTTGAAACTTTCACTGATGGTATTTAAAGTTAAGCATAGCAGATGACTGATAGACATTTACGTTTAACAGTGAGTATAAAGTAGTGTTCAGTAATACACGCCACTATTTTAAATTATGAATGCGTTCAGTAAATGATGTGTTTTTTGTTGTTGTTTTTTGAAAATGTACTGCTCGACCGTCAGGCAGAAACAAGCTATTTTATTTAAATGTAAGAAAAGCGGTTGGAAAGGTGGTTAACACATATGAAATTCATTATACATTGCATTTAACACCTGAAAACGACAGGTAATCTTAAGCGTTGTATGTGTATTTGGAGCTGTTGGAAAACCAGACCCGAGGGCACCCGCGTAAGACAATTACAAACTAGCCCGAGGATCAGATGTATAGTCCGTGCCGGAAACACACCACCTTTAACTGCAGTTTTACAGAAAATAATTACCTTTGTAAATCTACCTTTGTTTCAAATGATAAGTATACCTTTCTGAAATGTCATAATTTAAAGGGCATCACAGTTCACCATTTAATTTGCGCATTGCTGCGGTGACCCCTTATTTTCAGGGCGGTAGGTGTCCCATCAATATTTTCACGTGACCCCCCGAACACTTCTGGAAGGCAATAAAATAAAAATATGGCAGCCGAATATTTGTTCCTGAGAACTCAATGCATTATACGAAAGCAGAGTATACATACTTTTTATAAAGTTGTACAACGGCGCGAGTAGTTTAGTAACCAACATGTGTCGCACCTTCTTAACAACAATGTATGGAGATTTTGTGATGTGTGCTTTTAATTCAGGAAGCATTTATACACGTACAACTTATGATAATGGCGTGTGCAAAACGTATCCTCATTAAATAGTAATCTGGTAATAGCATTGTTATCTGGACGTACTCATACAACCTCTGTCCTTGGTGTAAAAGGAGAAACAATAATAGGGCGTAGTAGTCTTCGGTTTGGCTACATTATTTCACACATACGTCAAGGATTTAAGCTGTTTATTCGCAAACGCAGGTATTGGGTGTAGGCATACGCCTTATTTGCAGCACGATCTCACGTACATTTGCAAAACAGTAAACACACAAAATAAGTATTCAAAATCATGTGTTAAGGGTTCAGCTAGATATTCTCAAACACAGATACTTTAAGCGATACTGTAGTGAGATGTATTCATTATGCAATATATAATTGTAGTCCTAAATATCTTCCGTACGGTCATACACTTTCTTACGTGATGACTTTCATGACTGTCAATTTAGTTTTTGAAATATTTAAATCAATAATATACACTGTTTTTCGTAGGACTATTGCATTTGTGACTTTGGCTGACAGTACACAGCTTTTTTTCTGCAAATATTTGGAAAGCAGGATAGGCATACAACTATAAATTACGTGAAGGAGGGTTTGGGTGGAGTTCGACCCTCATGGGTTTTGCACGCATGATAATTACATGTTATGTACGCAAAGGCTGATAGCTACATCCTCAATAATGCAGGTTTAATATATTATTGATTTAAGCGGCGACATCCCGCATGATTTGGTGTACTTTTTACACAGGTTCGTCACCAGCATGTGAACTGTGACCAGCCTACGTAGTGAGACCGGTCTGTATTGATAAGCAAACCTGTGGAAATATAATCTGAGTTTCATGACCAATCTGCGGTGGAATACCAGCCTGTATAGTTTGACCAGTCTGTGTAGCACCACCAATATGTAGTGGAATACCAGTCTATATAGTTTGACCAGTCTGTGTAGCACCACCAATATGTAGTGGAATACCATCCTATATAGTTTGACCAGTCTGTGTTTCATGACCAATCTGCGGTGGAATACCAGTCTATATAGTTTGACCAGTCTGTGTTTCATGACCAATCTGCGGTGGAATACCAGCCTGTATAGTTTGACCAGTCTGTGTAGCACCACCAATATGTAGTGGAATACCAGTCTATATAGTTTGTCCCGTCTGTGTTGCATGACCAATCTGCCTCGGGTGTCCAGCCTGTATCATCATGGTTAAAGTCAGAAAAGCATATGGTTCACATACATCGGCATGATTACACTTGGGTCATGAATGTTTACATTATGATTGCCCCATTCCTTAATGCACTTATTTAATGTCAAATCTTAACATGTCATTCGCTGAAGTTCCACTTTCTTCACTGATAGCTAAGTTTGCTTGCTCTTTACCTTAATTACATTCATATTGCATAAATCCCTTTTTAATTTCAATGTTTCACATTTGACTATTTGATTCTGTAGATTCTTAGGCTATTTCATCTTTCAACTTGAAGTGTTTGGAGTTAATATATGTTCTTGCACTATACTTCCTTGATAGCTCAGAACTTGCAAAACACAAAACTGCAATTCTTGATATTATCTTGTAAACAGATATCAATAATTGATGATAACCTTTCCTGTATATATTGTGTATGATATTAAGTTAAACTTTTGTCTTATCACTTTTTATCAAGAAGAATGGTATTGTGGACTTTTGTTTAATTTTAGAGTTAACCTTTCTGAGCCGGAATCCAAACAATATTGACACGCACTCGTATTTTGTATGCAATTATTAGTTTAAGTTTGGTATTCTTTTTCTTCGGAACATGGTAGATACATGGGCATATTATGTTACTGACGTTTACGTCATTATAGAAGGAGTTTATAAGCAAAATATATTTGATCAGAAATGAGAAGTAATTCTACATTATTTTATGTTATAAATGTTACCCGTGCCTTGTTCACATTCACATCTTAACGCAGGTTTCGGTTACACATCCCCTCTTCATTTTGAAATTCGTCCTCGAATTTCGGAGACAAAGGTCAATTTGCAATGACCTTGAGGCTTATCGTGCAACACTGGTCCCTCGTTGGGCGCCAAATAAAGCATACAACATAAATTGCTATGTGCACCTGTCGGGATTCGACCCCACGACCTCTCGCCCTGCAAGCGGACACTATACCGCGTCGCTATAAAAGTTAGTGCAGTCGCCGGGTTTGCTATAATGATATATTTTGGACATAAACATGTTTGTCAGTTTTTGAGATATTTATTGTAAATTATACCCATAACTGCAGAAAATTGGAAGTGTACTCAGGAAGGAAATAATTTACATTATTTAGACTGTAGTTTGTCGGCAAATGTGTTTATTGGAAGTACATCAGTTGTCTAGAGCCTATATGTACAGTGTCTATATATCTATAATCTTATAATTTACTGTGTTGCCACTATACATATTTGTTAAGGGTATGAAACAATCGAAACAAAAAAATATTTGACATTATAAAGAAAACACGAATTTAACAGGTACGCTTGACAGATGCATGTTGAAAAGATACAGCTTGCAAAGACTAATGTTTCACAGAAAAGAATAACACATGCAAGAGACGTTCAAGTCCATTTACGTCAGCAAACAAACTCTGAAAGGTGAACGAAAGTTCTAAGGTGAAAAATGCATTCAGGTGTTTAGATGCGAATGCAAACGCCCAATTGATAACAAGGGAGTTTACTACATACTTATTTACACCTTATCTTCTTTACGTGCACGCTAAGGGAGGGATCAAGTTTTCCCCGAATGCTGGGAATCAAACAAGGTAGCATTTCACTAATGGTCCATCATTCAAACTCGTACGATATTGTGAAAGTACAAGGAAACTATCTTGCTAGAACAAACATGTTAACCCAACATGTAGACAATATGGTATTTTAGAGTTAATAATCAAGGCCAATTAGATCCAACCAAAAGACAAAACTCAACAGACAACAGACATATAGCAAATTACCACTTTGTATTCATTGGTAAATATTTGAGTAAACTTCGGATAAAATTCATTGTGTATATATACTGTGTTTTCTCGTTTCAGAATAATCGTAAGCGTGATCGAAATATATAAAAGAAGGGTTGATTTTTTAATACGTTTTGGTTATTGTCATTAAAAAGGTTTTCAACATGAAATATGTGCATATCAGAAAAAGCAAAAGGAAGTACAGCTTTATTGATAAGACTCATAACAAGATAGAATTAATATCGTTTACTAGATTTAGCATATATATCAAGCATAGATATAATCGTATTAACAGTTGTTTTCGTAGTATCCTTGTGCTCTTATACGTGAACACTGTATAAATATACCAAACTTAGCTTAGTAAAACAATAATTGGGTTAGTTTGGTAAAATAAGAATATTTTGTTGACTCGAAAAAATAAGGAAGCAATTGTGAAACAGAGTCCCCTCTATTATTTGGTGAAGTATTCGAAGTAACGAATTCCATTACTTGTAGTAGGTTCCATTTATTGGAATGAATCAACAGGGGACGGAAGTCAAGAATGTTAATGTACGTTTTGTGTCTCAAAGTTGTCGACACATGTAAATGCATTAAAGAATGACAACAGAAGATAAGGCATCATGTGAGAATATAATAGAAACCTTATAAATGAAAATGGCACTCGGAAACATGTTAGCGCAATTCAGAGAAGCACATTGAAATGAGTAAATGAGTAAATAAAAAGATGGATGCATTTTAGAGTCGTTCTTTGGCTTTAATACACAATTATATCGAAAGGGTGACAACTTTTTCAAGCTGATCACAGACTTACTAAACAGACTTGTCGAGCTTCACAGAGTGGTCAAGCTACACAGATTAGTCTCGCTACACAGCACTATCTATCAACGCAGATTGTTCACGACGAACGTACTAGTCTTTCACTGTCTGGTAACGCTACAGAGACTGGTTCAGCAACAGAGATTGGTCACGCAACGGAGAAACATGTAGATGCCTTCAACTGTATAGGGTTAAATAGAAAGAATTATGCAACACCGTTAAACAATGATTAGTATTTTATATACGCTAACAGCATCCGATCTTCTTACACATTTGGTGTATCTTTACAACCCTACATTAAAAAACTTTTCCCTAATTGGTGATATTACGGCAATTAAAACACTGCTGTTTACAGAAGTGCAATATAGTGTTTTTAATATCTCTTTAAAAAAAGTTAACAGGGACATTGGTAAGCACGTAGATCGTCCCCACAAAGGAAGCTTGGTATAAATTATACAGTTAAAAATAATCATTTGGCTTTAACGTATGGGAACAAGAACAACGATGGAAATATATACACATGTCACGGTACATAATATTCACCAGTAATATAATTTTACTGCATTTCAAACTCTTATGTATGTAGGCCTACTCCCTCTACTCATATATTTACCATCCTGCTAATCGAACCCTACCCCTTTCATATGCAGAATACTCCTAAATTAATACATTAGTCCGCGTACCAAACCATACTTGAGGCAGCAGGCTCTTAACGTTGAGAAAACTCTTGAATAACAATTCAAAACCTGCGTACTGTAGCCGCATTGAGGAAGTAGATCCTTCGTCCTGTTCATACGAAATAGCACCAATAATAGTTTACCGTGTACCAGAGCTTTTAGGAAGTAGTTTCCCCTTCTTTCCGTACAGGAGTAATCACACAATTTTAACATAATCCGTACCCCTTTACGAAGAGAATATCCAAATCACGCGTAGCAAACTCTTGAAGCTTTTCCTCATCTTTTGCATACACAATAATATAATTATGGATTTATACCCATCCTTTGCGTACAAAGAAATGCCCCAATTAATATCTCATTCCTGCATATTTAACAATTTAGGCACTTTCATCTAGATTTTAAAACCGGAAGACAGATATGGACATTTGAAAACAGGCGATCAGTTCTGAACGGGGAAGAATTTAACTGCAGTATTTTCAAATTAAGGATTTCTTTTGGAAATTCTCTTTCATTAAAGTTATTATTGTTTAAAGTTTAACTATTTATTAACAAATAGAGAATTCATCGGATGTTTAAGAAAGGAGAAAGTTTATCACGCGTGCAAGTAAAATGCTCCGCAAGGGTAACTACGTGGAAGATCAAGTAAGAGTTTGCTATAAGAACTTAAAGAAGATATCTTTCAATAATGACAAACTTCATATTTAGCACTTCTTTTAAAATAAAAATCATCAGCGCAAACATTGTTGGACTGTTTACAAACGATTCAGCTTTATCCAGTCAACAACGTTTAATAAGCTGGTCAATTGCAATAAGTTATACACTCTTTTGATCGTGTACTCATACACATCATATTTGCCTTTCAGTATCTGAATAAGCAAATGTTTACCAAATTCTGGTCGATTTCCCCCATGCGTCATGGGTTAGGTCGGTTCAATTTCATCACGTTCATCAGCGTATTTGTTTTAGCAGTTTGTAGGAAAGGCTGTTTGAACAACGTCCAGTCACGCATAACAGTCACAATAAACACGTGTTTAGCTGGAATTTATGTGATAGTGATGGTGATTTTGGGGTTAGTAACATAACGTAGGAATGTAGGTGTTATTTTTTTAGCTTGTTGGAATAATGTTTGTTCAACGCCGAATCACGCAAACCTGTCTCAGTAGGAACGGGTTAGCAGGCATTAATAAAAGGGCTGCTTTAGATTTTGGAGACGTAAATCAATTTATGGGGATGACGAGCTGGAGTTACTCTACACTATTATTTTTAGTAGTAGTAGTAGTAGTAGTAGTAGTAGCAGTAGTAGTAGTAGTAGTAGTAGAAGTAGTAGTAGTAGTAGTAGTAGTAGTAGTAGTAGTAGTAGTAGTAGTAGTAGTAGTAGTAGTAGTAGTAGTAGTAGTAGTAGTAGTAGTAGTAGGAGTAGTAGTAGTAGTAATAGTAGTAGTAGTAGTAGAAGCAGTAGTAGTAGAAGTAGTGGAAGTAGTTGTAGTAGTAGTAGTAGTAGTAGTAGTAGTAGTAGTAGTAGTAGTAGTAGTAGTAGTAGTAGTAGTTTTAGTAGTATTAGTAGTAGTAGTAGTAGTAGTAGTAGTAGTAGTAGTAGTAGTAGTAGTAGTAGTAGTAGTAGTAGTAGTAGTTGTTGTAGTAGTAGTAGTAGTGGAAGTAGTTGTTGTAGTAGTAGTAGTTGTAGTAGTAGTAGTAGTAGTAGTAGTAGTAGTAGTAGTAGTAGTAGTAGTAGTAGTAGTAGTAGTAGTAGTAGTAGAAGTAGTAGTAGTAGTAGCAGTAGTAGTAGTAGTAGTAGTAGTAGTAGTAGTAGTGGAAATAGTGGAAGTAGTTGTTGTAGTAGTAGTAGTAGTAGTAGTAGTAGTAGTAGTAGTAGTAGTAGAAGTAGTAGTAGTAGTAGTAGTAGTAGTAATAGTAGTAGTAGTAGTAGTAGTAGTAGTAGTAGTAGTAGTAGTAGTAGTAGTAGTAGTAGTAGTAGTAGTAGTAGTAGTAGTAGTAGTAGTAGTAGTAGTAGTAGTAGTAGTAATAGTAGTAGTAGTAGTAGTAGTAGTAGTAGTAGTAGTAGTAGTAGTAGTAGTAGTAGTAGTAGTAGTAGTAGTAGTAGTTGTAGTAGTAGTAGTAGTAAACAGCGCAAAAGTGTTTTTTATGCGAAGTAATAGTCTATATATTCTACAACATTCAGAAGCTCAAGTACATTTCATAAGATCAGACAATGTAAACCAGTACGTGCATCGGGAGATTTCTCCATTTTACCGCAATATTGTAGTGGTAGAACGTCGGGTTAACGCTTAATTTCGATTCAGCGATATTAGCCGAAACTGTAATATCATATTACAACTGCACTTAGGTAAAGTCAAGAACTTAAAGAGATACCTTTAGGACATAACCGGGGCATTAGGGATTCAACCTTAGATGACGCTTTATTGAAATTAGTGAAAATCATGTTAAGGCTAAATAAAGGAATACATTATAAATAAAACCAGTTTGGGGGCCTGAGGCAACATTAAGCTGGTTCATTGAAATAAGTTCACTTCTTTTGATTGCGTACACATACACAACATATATGCTTTTCATTATTTGAACACCCAAGTGTTTATCGAAATCCAGGTCAATGTCCCTCATTTTTTTATGATGGGTTGGGACTTGGGAGCGTATTTGTTTCTAGCAGTTTGTTGGAATAACAATCCGAACAACGCTCAATCACGCATAACTGTCACAATAAGCACGTGTTTAGCCGGAATGTATTGGAAAGGGCAAACTTTTTTTCGGGGAACGGCGTGTGTGTGTAACTTTACATAATGCGATCGAACACCTAATACTGGCAACTGAGTTAGACTTAGTTACTTAATTGCCTAGAGTTAGTAGTAGTTATAGCACTAGTAAGTGCAGTTGTGGCGGTAGTCGTGGTGGTAGCGGTGGTGGCGGTAGATGTTGAGTTAGTGGTGGTAGTAGTTTTGGTAGTGGTTGCGGTAGTGGTGGTGGAAGTGGTGGTGGAAGTGGTTTTGGTAGTGGTGGTGTTAGTTGTGGTAGTTGTTATAGTAGTGGAGGTAGTGTTGGTTGTAGTGGTGGTGATTTTCGTGGTAGCAGTGGTGGATTTAGAGGTGATGGTAGTGGAGGTGGTGGTAGTAGTAGTGGTGTTAATGGTGGTGGTAGTTGTTGTAAAGGTTATGATAGAAGTGGTGGTAGTGGTTATGGTGGTGGTAGTAGTTGTAGTAACGGCGACGTCAGCTTAAATAACGAGAAGGAAATACCATGTAACGCCGATGAGAAATACATCACAAGAAACGAAACAAAAACCAACGACGACTAAAGTGATACAAGCGCCGACGACAGGGTTCATTGAAGCGCCATGTATGTACAAGGAGGATTTGAGCGTTATTTATTGCGGCAGGAATAGACAAAAAGGCGATTGATGGTAATAATTGCAATGATATTTGTTACAACGGGTGCAGGAGCGAAAACACTTACGATGGGATTGATAACGAAGGAGTGAAAAATTGTCTGGCCTAGGTACATAACAATTCTAAATTAGATGCAGGATTGAAACAAAATCTAACAAACACTAGACAACTGTCAAAAACGATAGTAACTGTTTCAGATACCTACCTATCCCATGTTTTTGAAAGAAGTATGAATATAATCCCTTTATGTTTATAATGTATCTGTTAGTTATTGCTCTAAATTACAAAACAGTGCATTTTAATTCGGATATTGACCGGGACGATAAATGTATATTTAACTTGCACAAAGGTAGCGCATAGAACTCGACGAAATACCTTTAGATATGTTGGCATTTGAGATTCAACCTTTTACTCTGTCTGAAATTGGTGACAACTTTCACTAAGGCTATGTTTAGGAAGACCTTCCTACGCAGATAGTCATCTAGCTTAACCAAACGTTTACATAAGGATACAGCTGTAAAAAGCATTGAATCATTTAACATTTTTAACAACACGAATAGAGAGATAAACAAAGGGTAAATAAACGCAGAGCATGTCTATATTGCTACAACAAACAAAAGGTCTAGGCTGAAAACCGAGTACTTCCATTGTTACAACAACCAAAAACAATACGTCAAGGCAAATATCGATTACTGTCATTGTTACAAGCCTCCGACGCAATAGGTACAGGCTAGATACCGAGTATTGCCTTTATTACAATCTCCAAACGCAATAAGTCTAAGCCGCATACCTTTGTTACAGCCCCAAAACGCAATTTGTCTAGGGTACATAACGAGTATTGCCTTTGTGACAATCTCTAAATGCCATAGTAAAGGCTACATCATGAATTGTGCCTTTTTAGAATCTCTTAACGCAATCGGAAAGGGTACGCACCTAGTATTAACTTGATACTCTAGCCGAACATAAAAGATCTAGTTAACATATCATGTATTGCCTTTGATACACTGGCCGAACACAAAAGCTGTAGTTTACGTACCGAGTATTGCCTTTGCTAAAACCATCAAACACAATATATGTAGGTTACATAACGCTAGAGTTCTAGGCTACATACCGATTTATGCCTTAGGTACAATTTCCAAACGCAACAGGACTGCAATATGTATCGGAGAATGTTTTTGTTACATTGCTCAAACGCAATAGGAAAAGCCTACATACCGAATATTGACGTTGTTACAAGCTCTAAATCGATAATCTTTAAAATTTTAAATATATAATGCTGAAATTTACATACCTAGAATCATGTTTAATATCCACCATCTAAACGTTTCTAAATAGAACACTCATACCTATTCTAAACAAACCCTAATAAACCATTCTAAAACTAGCATAAGGGAAAGCATAGTTTACTTATTGAGTCCAGGTCACATACCGATGGAAAATATTATCATACAAAGAAATACTAAATTTAGGACACATATACATATCACTTTAATGAAATATTCAATCATGATACCTATAATAGTCATGTGCATCTGGGAAGTCTATTGTAAATAATATAAACATAATAAATATGGTAAAGAAAACCACGTTCTAATTGTACTATTTTTAGAAAGCAGATTCATTAACCTTCCCTGTATAAATATGTCAATCATGGTTTGCTCCTATGACAGGCCATACCTTCCACACGTGTAAAAGGCCACTGAGTCCAAATATCGGACAAATTCAGTTCTGAATATCTACTATCATGGTGACATATTGATCTCCAGACAACTGTTCAGTTTCCTTTGAGTTTGTTTTTGGACAAAGCGTATTTATAATAGTACGTACAAATATATAAAACATTTTTTTGCCATTGTTTAAAATGTTCATATCTTTACATGCATGTTCTGTTAAGCATATACGTGTAGATTTCAAATAATTTATGAACCTTTCGCATCTGTATTTGCAGGAGTCAGCTAAGATTCTTTTTACGGGAAATTTCATCCTGATGGTTCTCCAAACAGCTTCTGCGATATTTGGCCTCGATCCTCTAGAATTCACGGATTGTTTGGTGGAATGCCTTTTTGAAACACTGCGTAGGTACACCATATGCATCTGCCCAAAGAGGCCAATTAAGAGAACCCACGGAAAGCACAGCAAACAAGTTGTGTTTCGCTACGGGAAGTGAAGAAAACATCGCAATGTCTAATTGGTAAGTACGTGTTATTCAGATGTTATCATTTCCTTTATAAAAGTCAAAACCAGCTTTACAAATTACTTTCGTCCTAATTGAACTGTAAATATGTGATGTTCGTTTAATCAGATTCACGCTGGTTTTCTAACCTTAAAAGTATAATTATCTTTGGTGGATGCAAGATCGCTTCGTGATATTTACTTATTTTCGATTGATACATTTTGATATTTCTAAGTGGTAATATGTTCTTTTTTATTTGACCATAGTTTGGAGTGGTCGACAAATCCTGTGCTTCAATGCAAAATGCTAAGACGAATTGGGTTACAACCAACATCAGAGGGTATTAGAAGGATACCGCGATCAACAAGTCACTCATGAAGCAAGTGCAGGAAGTGAACATTGCTGTCCGTATAAAAAACAAACTTCTTGTAAACTGAGAACACAATAGGTGGAATGATGTTGGAATAATATTCACCGTTATAATCATCGCTTATGATAACTTCATAGGGGAAATTTACCTTTTAATTGGAACTTATTGATAACGAATTACTTTTTAACCCTGCGATGTGAAGATATTTAGTAGACTGTGATATTTGTTTAAATGCCGTTAGTAGACGGCAAGAAATCAACGGCAGAGTAAGGCGAAGCAATATTAACAGGCTTCAAAGACAAAAAAGACAAAGAATATAAAAGATTGATGGTAACATCAAATTAAATACGCTTGTGGTTTTGAAATTGATATATGTCTGCACTGTCATTGTATTTGCTCATCAATAATGTAGATTTCAGATGAGTTGGCAATGTTTACATAAAAATTAAGTTCCATGTATATATAAATGAAATATTTATTTAACATTTGTTTAAAATAAACAAAAAACGAAACATGTACATTTAGCTTATTTGTTTTCAAGGGCATAATTGTATTGGTGGCAAAACAATGGAGATAATGATCGACTTTTTGTTTATTGTTGTTATAATGCAGCTTTTAGCATACTGGTCAAGCATATACTAAAATAGAGACACATAACGCCACTGGTCAACACACATATAACAAATATGAAACTTTTATCTTTGGTTAAGCTACCTTTGCATGTACAAATAACATTCAATAAGAAAGATATCCGAAATCAAACTGCATGAAGTGACTGCCATTTTTAAAAAGAAGTATACGAATAAATTAAAATTCAATGAAGGCAATCTACAAATAGAGAGCTATTAAATGACTTAAATTATGTATAAAATGTTTGATATTGAACAGCTTTGTCTAGTTGATTTGAAACTTTTACTGATTGTATATGAAGTTCAAGCAATCGAACATCTTTAGCAGTGAAACAACCTGATTGATTTTTTTTGATAAGTCAATTTTGTTGTTTTATATTAAGTTGTAGTTTCCACAAAAACCCTATAACAGATCACTGATATACGTTTACGTTCAACACTTAGTTATAAGTAGTGTTCAGAAATGCCCGCAGCTACTTTAAATTTAAATGCGTTCAGCCAATGTTGTATATTCTGAAAATGTACTATTCAACCGCCAGTCAGCAATCAGCTATTTGATATAAATATAACATGTATGAAATGCATTATACATTGCATTTAACACCTGAAAACGACATATTAATCTATATTGTTTTTCCTGTGGTTCCGGTGTTGTTCGAAAACTAGACCCGATGGCCTAAGACAGTTACAAACGTACCTGATGACCAAATGAATTATTTTGTACTGGAAACACATTACTTTAAATCGCATATAACAAAAAAGAGTTCAAAGAAACACCGCAGTTTTACAGAGTATAAATACTTTCGTAATTCAACTTTTATTCCGCCTTATTTAAAGGGGATCAAATTTGTTCGTGAGAGCTGCATGCATTATACGAAAGCAGAGTATACATACTTATATAAAGTTGTTCAACGGCGCGAGAAGTTTCAGTTCCCAACATGTGTCGCACCTTCCAAACATCAATGTATGTAGAATTTGTGATGAGTGCTTTTAATTCAAGAAGTATTTTAAAACTTGAAACTTATGATAATGGCGTGTGCAAAACGTACAAAATATTTTACAATCATGCGTTCAAAACCCCTGAGGGTTAAACTCCATCACCTACCTTTATGTAAATACTACTTGTATGCTAATCTTGCTTTTCAAATATTTGAAGAAAAAAGCTGTGTACCGTCAGCCACCGTAAGTTTCAGTTGCCATTGTTTGACGAAAAACAGTGTATAATATTGATTAGATTATTTCAAAAACTTAATTGAAAGTAATGAACGTCATCACGCAAGAAAGTGTATGACCATACGGAAAATTTTAGGGCTTCAACTCAATATTGCATAATGAATACATTTCACAGCAGTACCTGTATTTGTGAATATCTAGCTAAACCCTAAAAGATGGTTTTGAATATTTACTTTGTGTCTTCACTGTATTTCAAGTGTACTTGGATCATGCTGCAAAAAAGGTGTAGACATACATGTATTCCCTCTGTTTGCGAATAAACATCTTAAATCCTTGACGTATGTGTGAAATAATGTATCCAGTGCGAAGACTACTACGCCCTATCTTTGTTTCTCCTTTTACACCAAGGACAGAGGTTGTATAAGTACGTCCAGATAACAATGCTAGTACCAGATTACTATTTAATGAGGATACGTTTTGCACACGCCATTATCATAAGTTTCACGTTTTAAAATACATAACATTCTTGAGTTACATAGTTTTTTAGTACTAGATCTGCTTAATAGTTCAGAACTAGCAATATTTATACGAAAAGCTACAGAAACAAGCACAGCAACCAAAAGTTTTAACATAAACCCCGTTTAATGGCACAGGGTAAGCGCCACAGACATGGAACATAAAAACAGAGTGTATTTATCAAAGAATTTTTCGACCTGAAATTCGTGGTGTTAGCTTGTTAAACAAGTATCAATTATTGATGATAAACTCGCTGTATACATTGCTTATGATTAGTATAACTATTGTCAATTCAGTTCTTGTCAAGGGGGATGATATTGAGGCCAGATAACAATGCTAGTACCAGATTACTATTTAATGAGGATACGTTTTGCACACGCCATTATCATAAGTTTCACGTTTTAAAATACATAACATTCTTGAGTTACATAGTTTTTTAGTACTAGATCTGCTTAATAGTTCAGAACTAGCAATATTTATACGAAAAGCTACAGAAACAAGCACAGCAACCAAAAGTTTTAACATAAACCCCGTTTAATGGCACAGGGTAAGCGCCACAGAAATGGAACATAAAAACAGAGTGTATTTATCAAAGAATTTTTCGACCTGAAATTCGTGGTGTTAGCTTGTTAAACAAGTATCAATTATTGATGATAAACTCGCTGTATACATTGCTTATGATTAGTATAACTATTGTCAATTCAGTTCTTGTCAAGGGGGATGATATTGAGGACGTTTCGTTTGCTTTACAAATTAACATTACAGAGCCGGAATCCAAACCATATTGACAAGCACACTTTGCAGTTCATAGTTTAACGTTTGGCACTTATTTTACTTCAAAACATGGTTGATATATCGCAAAATAATTTGCGTTTCCGTCATTATATTAGTAGTTTTAAGCAAAATATATTTGATCAAAAATGGAAAATGATTTTACATTATTTTTCCTAATAGAACATATGATGGAACAGTGCAAATGTGATGACGTCCGGTTTTATGTAGATATATATCATAATCAGACATATGATTGTCAGTTTTTGAGATCCTTTTGTAAAGTATGCCAACACTTGCAGAAAAAGGGGTGGATACTCGGTTAGGAAATAGTTTACATAATTCGGACAGTAATGTTATATGTCGGCAGTTGGAGAAATCAGTTGTCTTTAGTCAAAATGTACAGTGTCTTATTTTTTTTTAAACATATAATCTACTTTGTTGCTCCTATACGAATTTGTTAAAGGTATGACAATTCGAAACCAAAATGTGAACTTGAAGTATTAATGAAAATACAAAATTTACAGGTACGCTTGACATATGGATATAATATGGTACAGCTTACAACGACTTGTTTCAAAGAATAGAATTCCACATGGAAGCGACGTTCCAGTGTATTTACGTCAGCAAACAAATTGAGAAAGGTTGACGAACGTTCAAAGGTGAAAGGTGCATTCAGGTGTTTATATAAACATGCAAACGCCCAACTGATAGCGAGGACGTTAACTACATACTTATATATACATTGCCTTCTTTATGTGCATGCTAAGAGAGAGAGGATATTAATTACATCATGCTGTGATGCACACAATCATGATAATTAGGTAGCATCTCACTAGTGATATATTCTTTAAACTCGTAAACTATTGTGAAAGTAAACTGGAAACAGTCGAGCAAGAACGAACATAGTAACCTTACATGTAACCAAGATCATATTTTAAGACTCAATATTCAAGGTAAAACAAAACAATCAAAAACAAAACTAATCAAACAACATTATTATAGAAACATCTCACCTAATATTACATAGATTACATATTAAGCTTAAATCGTAATAACAGTTGTTCGTAGTATGCTTATGCTCTTTTACGTCAACACAGTATAACAATACCAAATTTAAGCTTTGTGAAACAATAATTGGGTTGGTGTTGTAAAATTAAACATACTTTGTTGACTCGAAAAAAAAAAAAAAGCAATTGCGAATGAATCAACAGGGGAAGGAAGTCAAGAAACCTTAGGTAGGTGCTCTGTCTCCAAGTTGTCGCCCTTTTAGCAAACGCATGTATATGCATTAAAGAATGAAAACCGAAGATAAGGCATAATGTGAGAATATGATAAAATAGAACAATCAAAACGAAACTTGCACTCAGAAACATGTTATTGAAATTCATAGAAGCACATTGAAACAATTAAATGTGTAAATAGCAGAATGGATGCATTTGAGAGTCGTTCTTTGGATTTAATACGCATACATGAGTTTGTCGAAAGGTTGACAATGTGTTCAAGCTGATCACAGACATAATAAAGAGACTTGTCGGACTTTACAGACTGGCCAAGCTACATAGATCAATCCTGCTACACAGAAATATCTACCCAGGCAGAATGTATTTGTCTTTACAGAGTCTGGTAACGCTTCAGATAAATGTCCAGCAACAGAGACTGGTCACGCAAGAGAGGCTGCTTGTCCCATGTAGACTGGTCACGCTAGACATATTAAACATGTAGATGATATCAACTGTATAGTGTTAAATAGAAAGAATTATGCAACACCGTTAAATAGTTATTAGTATTTTATATATTTAGTCAAGTAATGCTGCATTTCACTGTCATAACAGTTATCGTTATTTGACATGGTTCAGCATACTTTATATGATTATTCACAAGTATTTTTCATATTTGCTCAATGCTAACAGTATCCAATTTTCTTAGATTTTTGGTATTTCTTTACCACCCTGAATTACAAAAACTATTCCCTAATTTGCGGTAGTACGGCAATTAAAACACTACTGTTTACAAAAGTTTAGTGTAGTATATTTTATATCTCTTTCAAAAGCATAGCAGGAATATAGGTAAGCACGTGGTTCGTTCCCAAAAGGGAAACAAGGCATAAATTAAACAGTTACAAATAATGTTTCATTTGACGGATGGGCGCAAGAACAACGATGGACATACATGTATATCTATATACATAAATATGTCCGGTACATAATAATCCCCAGAGTTATATAATTTTACTGCTTCGCAATCTCTTGGGGATGTAGGCCCTGCCCCTTTTATGTGTCGAATACTTGAGGAAATGACTCCCCCCCCCCCGTTGAGAAAACTCCTGAACTATTCAAATCATGCGTACTGTAGCTGCATTGGGGAATTAGATCCTTTGTCCTGTTCATACGAATTAGCCCAAATAATACTTTATCGATTCTGCGTACTAAACCTTTCAGGATGTAGCTATCCCTTCTTTCAGTACCCTTTTACGAATAGAATATCCAAATTACGCGTAGTGCATGTAGCTTCCCTTCAAATGTTGTTATATACGGAAATATGACAACAGGGGAACTGTTCTGAGTGGGGAAGAAATTGAACAACAGTATTTTAAAATTTAGGAATTATTTTATCAAGCATGCAAGTAGAGTGCTCGGCAAGGGTAACTTCGTGTAAGATCAAGTAAGAGTTTGTTGTAAGAACTTAAAAAAGATATCTTTCAATTATGGCAACCTTCATATTTAGGAAAAAATCATCAGCGCAAACATTTTTGAACTGTTTACAAACGATAAAGCATTATCCAGCCAACAACATTTAATAAGCTGGCAGAAGTGCAGCAACGACGACTAGGGAGACAGTAGGGACAATAACAGTCGGAGATACCGTGCTGGAGTTGTACAAAGCTATGATTGGAGGGACAATTATTGCGGCAGGAATCGCTTTGAAGGCGACTGGATAGTAACAAACACAATGATATCGGTCTCAGCCACTACAGGAGCGAAAACATCAACGATGGGATTGATAGCAAAGGTCGCAAAAATATTCAGGTATTCAATATTTGAAAAAGGTTTAAAACAAAAGTTAACAAACACTAGATAGCTGTCAAAAACGAAACCGATCTATGTTTTTGCTAAAAGTATGAAAACAATCCCGTTATGTTTTGTTGTATGTGTCAGTTACTGCTACAAGTTGTTACAACAATACATTTGAATTCGGCGATAAACCGGTTGTTTTTTATTAACATTAATAAAGCTACAGTTAAATGCCATGCTTGTTATATTTTTATTGTTCGGTTATAAATGATAACTGTCTACAGTACATACCGAGTATTGCCGGAACTACAACAACCAAACGCTTTAGGAATAAACTGCATACAATTGCCATGGTAACAACCAACAAATGTCAAAGAACTAGACAACATACCGAATATATCCTTTGTTACAAACTTACATATTGCATTCGTTCTTGGGTAAATACCGATGATTGCAATTTTACAATCTGAAAACGCAATTGGGCTACACTACAAACGAAATTATGCCCTTAATATTATCGCAAAAAGCAATTAATCAATATAATAATACCGAATATGGGCTTTGTTACAACCAACGAACGCATTTTTTATAAGAAATCGCACAGGCTATATTAACAACGAATACCATTAAGCAAATAGCACATCAAATTACAGGTCAATACAAGTAGAATAGATCTTCTGCATTTGCACAATTATGATATAATCATAGCAGTATTTCATTATGTATTTACCTGTAAACAATGTTTTTTGTGCTTAACGTTAAATTTGAGATATGTTATTTTCCTTAAATTTGATGTTCAAAACCTACCGAATGACGATCAATGACGTTAAACATACATTTAGAAGCAATACAGTATGGTCTAACTACTCGACAATAGCCATTGAAAGTGTATGTCCGCCGTTAATGACATTGGTTTCTCATTTATCAATCTTGTTAAAGTCTGGTCTGCTGGGGTCGATTAAAAAGTCCACCTGTATATTTGCAATATGTGGAGTGTACAAACACAACAATGAAAACAAAAACGCAGGGACAGAGGCTACTGATGGGTGGGGGTAGCCAATGCTTATATTAGGAGTTGATATAATTGTAAAGAGTTTACACTTGCAAACTTTACTTATTGTAACCCTGTAGATCTCATAACTAGTAAAAAAGTAGTGATGATCGTCTGTAGAATAGGAAAGCTGTTAGACAGATTAAAACATGGGGCAGACATCTACGAACAATAAATAAATCAGGCATCCTTTATTGAAAGAGAAGAATTTTACTCCATTTTTTTTAATTTGGCAAACTCATTTTGAAATTTTCTTAAATGGAAGTTATTATTGTTTGAAGTTTAACAATGAGATTATAAAAAAAGAAAGTTTATCTCGGATGCAAAAAGAGTGCTTCGCAAGGGAAATTTCTTTTTTTGAACTTTTGTAAAATCAAATAAGAGTTTGCATTAAGCACCTAATGAAGATATATATACAAGATGGGAATAATTCAGATTGAGTTACATAAAGACCTTATCCGCACAAAGATTGTTGACATGTTTAAAAAGATTAAGCATTATCTATAATTCAACAAATACTTGAACAAGCCCAGTAGTCGAAAATCATAAATAAAACCTGTTTAGGGGCATGAGCCAACATCAAGCTGGTCCATTGAAGTAAGTTAAATTATTCACTCTTATTTATTGCGTACACATGCACAACATATTTGCTTTTCATTATCTGAACATCCAGGTGTTTATCGAAATCCAGGTCGATGTCCCTCAAGCGTCAAAGGCTCGGTCGTAGCAGTTTGTACAAACGTATTACCAACTAAGCTACATATTTACACAACATTGGTATAGCATGTATGATGAGTTGGAATTTTCTATTTCATTCAAAACAACATATTTTCAACAAAATTGTGTTAACTCTTATCAGCATAGCGTACTTGCTTCTACCAACGCCCAATCACACATAACAGTCACAATAAACACGGAATTTATCTGAATATTGCATCAGTGTTTTGAGAAAGGAAAAATATGTTCGGGGAACGGCGTGTGAGTGTGACTTTACATAATAA